>NC_037536.1:16846950-16861463 GCF_001531365.2 Cynara cardunculus var. scolymus | reverse complement strand
AATATAAATAAATAAATAAAATATACACAAATAAAAAACAGAAAACAAAATGAATAATATATATTTATTAATAATTTATATTAATTAAAATATAATATAAATAAATAAATAAAACAGGAAATTAAATAAATAATATATATTAATTTAAATTTTCTTTAATTAATAATAAAATAAAAAGTAATCATCACAAAAAACAAAAAAACACAAAAATTTATAAAATACAAATGATTGAAACCTACTTAGGGGTGGCATTAGCACATGATAGGGGTGCCATTAGCCACCCCTTTTTAGGGGTATAAAAGAAAAATCATTGCTAATCTGGTCAAAGATGAGCATCTCCGTAGGAGCTTCAAGTCACCACTGCATTGAAGTCTGCAAAGACTAAAAACTGTAGGCCATCTTTCATGATATCACTCCCATATTAAATTCATCAAAATTAACATACAATTCTATGCAAATACTAAATTTAATAAAATTAAAATTAAAATAAATAAACAAAATTTACGAATATATTTATTTTTATCGTTTTTTAATATAAATGAATAATATTACATCAAGTCTGGAAAAGAGGCCTCCAGATTTAAAAACTATAAAAAACACGCCAAAGATTTTTAAATAGTTTGGGAAATCAGTTAAACCATTAAAACGATAAAATAAATGTGTAGATGGACATATGTCATTTAAATAGACCTATTTAAACTGTAATAAAAATTGTGTCTAAATACATGTTTAGGCGGAAAAAATCAGTAACCGTCGCACAGAAACATGACACGTGTCCCCAAAGTTACTTATTTACTTATATATACATGCATATATATATATATATATATATATATATATATATATATCAAGATCAACATTATTTTTTATATTTTAATGTATAATTTAACTAGATCTTAAATATATACGTTAACAACATCTACTAAAATGATATAACAATGAATATTGACTTGTTCAAAGTACGGCTATCATCGTTTTCTTGGTCCCCCACCACCCTCACTTTCTCCCGAACGTCATGTTTCAATTTTGGAGATAAAATAAAGAAAATTAGAAAAAAAGTATTCTCAATAGATAATGGAACCAGGGGTGGATGGGCACAGGGGCCTTGGCCTCTGGGCCTTTTTTTCCCGATAGAGTGAAATATCTACAATTAATTAAGGTTTTAAGTATAAAATTCTTTTGAATCCCTCCATTATTGTTGATCCAGTCCATTTGTGTGTCCATTCTGAATGGAACGGAAAAAAATTAACGTTTCATATTCTTGAACATGATAGGAAATGAACGAAATATGTTATTTTTATAAATATATCTGTTAAAAATATATCTACTGAACTGAAATGTTGGGTAGTTTTGTAATATTAATAATCTTTTTAAAGAGTTTTAATTTCTTTTTATCATTTCCTTCTCTTTCCTCTCACGTTTGGTAGGAAACTTATCATTATTTTTTCCTGTTTATTTTCATTTTTATTTTTAAAAAATTTCAAAAACACAAGTTCTTTTTTTACTTTCCTTTCCATGGTAATAAAGGTTTCGAGAACACAACATAAATATAAAGAGATGAAATTTTTGTATTCTTGTTCTACTAAACCTGAAAATTCAGAATATCCAGGTTAATAAAAAAAATTACATGATAGATAAATATCTATTTAAGAGCGATTTTTTTTAACTATAAGGGTGGTGTCCGATTGGTTTGAGTTTGGACTACAAAGGTCAAAAGTGCTTAAAGGTCTCAAGTTCGAATTCAATGAGGAATAAGAATTCCCTTGTGGCCCCGGAGGTTCAAATGCGGTGACTCCGGGCTACCCGCAAAATGGGTGGTTTGCCTTGAGATTAATCGGCTCGCATAGCGAGTTGGATATCCAAGTTCATAAAAAAAACTCTATATGGTAGATAAATATCTATTTAAATCAATATTTTTTGTCAGTGTCGGAATTTTATATAATTATAACTCAAGTTTTAAAGGCTTGAGATGTGTTGGTGTCGATGACGTTAAACTTCAAGTCTTAGGAGGGACGACAATACCCCATAGTTTTTACACGTGACTTATAGCAACAAACTTGTATATAATATCATAAATTTCCTCATCGGATGAACATGACAAGGGCCAAGAATCTTACCGAGTAAGAGCAATGAGAAGGATGAAAAGTCTTACCCAGTAAGTGAAGATGACGATTCTTAGGGGCCGTTTATTAAACACTTACTCAGTAAGTGATTACAAAGTAATTTTCCTTACCGGATGAACATGACAAGGGTCAAAAATCTTATCCGGTAAGAACAATGATAAAGATGGAGAGTCTTACTCGGTAAGTGAAGATAATGACTCTTACCGGGGTAAGTACTTACCAGATAAACATTTTGATAAAGAGCCCCTTAAACTCAGATACCTGGTATTAAAATTCATCGATTGCATACTCTATGTATACAATATCAAAAAACAAGATGTATCTTTTAGAGGGTGTTTAAATGTATCGTTAAAGTTGATTGTTTGAAGTTGCAATATTCACTTCTATAAGATTTGATAAGATTAATTTCGTGACTGATTTCAATGTCGTATTTGAAGTGGTAGACGATGAGATGATAAAGAAAACTAATCTCTTCGAAAAAGGCAAATTGCACAAAAAAAATACATTATTTCATTAAATTTATATTTTCAGAAATATTTTTTAACAACAGTAGCATCTCAGACTAACCATACCAAATATTATCCATTTTGTCTACATCTGGACTAACGGTTTTAAAAGAAGTTTGGTAGATATTATCAAGTCCCTTACAAAACTTATATGATAAGTGTTTACCAGTAAAATTTAACACTATCATTTATCGCGTAAGATTTTAGTTCGTCAAAATCATATGCAACAATTTACCCGTTAAGCGCTAACCGTGATAAGAGTCATCGCCCTCACTTACCCTATAAGACTTTGCTTATTGGGTAAGATTTTTGATTCTTACTATATTCATCTGATAAGATAACATGATTTGGTAAATGTTTACCCAGATAAACATTTGTAAACGTCTTAAGTGAAAAATGTCTGATGATCAAAACCTCAGGGACCATTTTTGTAACTTTAGGCAACTTTTTATTGCACTAGCAAATGGATAAATAAGTCTGCCAAAAGAGGAAAAAGCAAAAAAAAAAAGTGGGGAAAGGGGTTGTGGGTTGTGTCACTTTATGGGAAACCGTGTTATACAATTATCTTATTTTAAAATGTTAAAAATTTGGAAAATTTTTGTTTTTTAATATATATATATATATATATATATATATATATATAAACCAACATGTTTTGCTGAAACCCGTAAGACCACTTTTTTACACTTGAAACTTTATAGTAAAACGTTGTGAAGGTAAAAAAAAAACCCGAACTTTCACAGCAAAAACAATGTGAAGGTTACCTTCACATAGTTTTGTTGTGAAATTTCAAGTGTAAAAACATGGTCTTACGGATCTCACAAAAACATATTGGTCTTACGTGATCCCAAATGTATGTGTGTGTGTATATATATGTATGCATGTTAAACTCTGCTTTTAATACTACGACAGTTGTATTAAAATACATGTTAAAGTAGAGAAGATAACAGAGTATGTAGAAATTTCTGAATTTGAAGAAAAAAAAATCTGTAACTTGATATTAAAGAGAGAGAGAGATAATTTAATTGTTTCTATCATTAAGGTCGAATGATTGAGTTCCGATGAGAATGAGAGTCAATGTGAGAAGCGTAAGGAGAGATCTCCACCATTGGATGCACACTAGAATGAGATGTACTGGATCAATCACCATATCAATCGTGGTTTATGAGTGAGTTTGTGATTAAATATTATCAAGGGTCTAGATCCCTTTGTATGTTTCTCATCTTAACCCTCATTCTCAGACGATACTTCGACTAAGATGGAATGTGTCGTAACTTTTTGTAAATTCTTTAAGAATTATATGAGACAATGTACCAAAAAAATCTCTTGAAATCAACCAAAAAACCGTAAAAAGTCTATTCAATTTAACCAAAAAACCGAAAAAAAAATCTCTTGAAATCAACCAAAAAATGAAATTATGGTTTGTTGTAGAACGATTAAGTGATCAGAATGATCAAGAAGCTCTCATGATATGGTGCAAAATGAAATATAATTGTTCACAATAAAATTATGACGCTGAATGATTAAGGGAGACCCATGATGCAAAATCATTCAGAGAATTTTAGATACATTAAAAGACAAACTTTTTTTTTGCCAAACAAGATTCACATCTTAACGATTCAGATACTGCCTCTTAATAGAACTATTAAGAGGTAGACAAAACAACTCTTAGTTCAGTAAGTTAAGAACTTTATAAAAAACATCTCCAACAGAAATCTTCATAATTTTTTTTTGTAATGGATTATGAAACTTTAAAATCTCGAAAATAAAAATGTATTAACTCCATCAGGTTATTCATTCGGAAAATTATAATATCAATTATATTATTAAAATATTTATTTTATCTAATAAAAATACCATTCCTTTATCTGGATATTTATTTTCAAAATTTTTTATTGATAAAAATATACTGAATAATATTTATCTCTTATTATAATAATTTTTGAAGTTTCTTTTTAAATTTGGAGATTTTTATATATTTTTATTTTCTTTATTTTGACAAAACATTTTAAAAAATAAGTTGAAACAAAGAAAGAAAAAAAATCATATCCAAGAAAGACTTATAGGAATCTTTTTAGAAGGTATTATATACCTTTTCACAATTATTTTTTGTTATATCTTTTTAATCAATTAAAAAATTAATATTTAACATATAATTAAAAATAATAATCACTTTTCTTATAAAAAGGCTACAAAAGTATAAAAAATAATAATTAAAATAATTGGCTATCTTTTACTTTTTAACCATTTTTTACAAGGTTTATCAGAACAACATTAGGCCGCAATTTTAATTTTCTTTTTGCGAAACTGGATGAAAAATATCTTTTCTCATATTTGGGTGAAAAATATAAAATTTTTTGCGGACCTCAGTGAAAAGTCTGATTTTTTTGCGAACAAGAGTAGAAAGGTTAATTTTTTTTTGTCCTTTAGAGAGTCTGTAATTGCGAATGTGGATTTTTGCACTCATGACTGATAAACTTAGGGATTGTTTGGCAATTATTGAATAGTTTGGTGCAAAATAATTAAATGGTTTGAATGATTAAAAGACTCTTATGATATAGTATAGAATAAAATATAATTATTTGATAATTGTGTACAATGAAATTAGATCTTTTAATGGTCAAGGAAGATCAATGATTATTTTAATAAAAAACTCTATTAAAAATAATAATCAAAGTTGCTGGTTATAAGTTAACTCGAATGCGCTCACTTTCCCTTTCTCTATCTACAATTGGCTGCGTCCCCTCCAAATCCTCTCTCCAAAGCACAGCAAAACCAGAATGGCTTCATCAAACTGTGCAATTCTCCGCCGGTGACCACCGTCTCCGTGGCCACGCACCGTCTTACTCTTGTAAGTTCACTCAAACCGCTTCCTTAATTAATGCAACCATACTTGTTAGATCCAATTACTTTGCTTTCACTAGCTCTTATGACATTAGTAGCTGATATTAAGGCTTCGATGATTGATTTTGATATTGTGGTTCGTAATTGGTTTTTTTTTTATGGCTTAGTGTGGTTTCTGTTGATAGATATATATATCTCCTTTCTAGTTGTGATCACAGTGTGTTGGTCGATCTGTTTGTCACATTAAGTTTCGATTTTCTTTTGTAAAATGCTGTGGTTGATCTGCATGATCAACAAGCCGGCAGATTTCGTGGGAGTTAATGCTAGGGTTTCATAGATGTTGAACATTTCTGATGATTTACGGTTTTGACTTGTAAGAAGTGCATTGAGCTAATCAGCTCAAAGCTATGCTAGATGGTAAGATGGCATGTGACTATTTCATGATCAAGTGGTTTTGAAGTTGGTTTACTCTGAAATTTATAGTAAGAGATCAATGTCGGATTAGGGATTTTTTTTTATTAACCAGATATCAAACTCGCCATGCAAGCCGACTAATCCAAGGGAGACCACCCGCTTTGCGGGTAGCCCGGAGTCACTGCATTTGAACCTCCGTGGCCACAAGGGGATTTTTATTCCTCCTTGGACTCGAACCTGGGACCCTAGGCACTTTTGACTTTTGGAGCCCAAGCTCAAACCAATCGGCACCACCCTTGTGGTCAAAGTATGATATTTGTTTAATTAGTAGGCATTGATTACTCTTGCATTATTAATCGAAGAGGAGAGTCAGAGGGGAGGAGCATTGTGACGGACTATGTTGATTTAGGTAACAGTAATGCACTGAAGGATACTTATCTTTTGGGAGAAAGATTCCTTAGAAAGCTATCATTAAGGTTCTGTGAATGCCAAGAGATCTGTGGATATTGTGAGGTTCCCCTTTCTGCATTTCCTTTTCACAAGTATGATTGAGCTATCATCCTGGATAACGAAGATGTTCTTTTACCTTCGCAAAAGCTATTCTAGCAAAGTTCATCATCGAACACTTGAAACTATGAAAATATTTTATTTCAAGTGGTCAAAGTATGATATTTGTTTGTGTTGTTAATTTGTTATATTTAAACCTAGTTTTACCAGGTGATCCTGCAACAAAAGTTTTAAGTTATGGCAATAATCTATTATGTATCAGTGTCATGTACATAAAGCCAAATCAAACTATATCCCACCCGAAGCCCGGAGGTGGGGTTTGGGGGTAAACATGCGTCAGGGTCATGTGATTTTACAATTCTCCAGTAGCCCGTAGATCTCTAAATTTTCATGCTATTCTGATTTCCTGCCTAAATTTAATTTTTCCTAATAATAGTTATGTCCTTTGGCAGTTCCTTGTGCCACAGCATTAATCATTTCTTGTTTTTATTTCAAGGCTTATTTACTGTACTGCTTACCTGCCATGGATGATACCCAGTCAGTTGCTTTGCTCTTAGCTTCAACAAACTCTAAAATACAACAACTTCAGAAAGCATTTGCTGAGCTAGAAAGTCACCGAGCTGTAACCCTTAACTTGAAATGGAAAGAAATTGAGGACCATTTTCATGGGCTTGAGAAGTCCTTAAAGAGGCGTTTTACTGTGCTTGAAGACCAAGAAAAGGAGTTTGAAACAAAAACAGTTCAATCGCAACAAGTGTTGGAGAAGCGTCAAGCTGCTGTTTTCACCAAGGAAGAAGCTTCATTGGTGAAGCTTCAAGAAAAGAGAGATTCTGCTGTCACTGCTATCGCTTACACTTTAGGCAAACACAGAAACGGAAATATAGACCAAGATTGTGCTAGCTTTGTGGAAGAAAAACAATCTATGCCTGAATGTACCATAAATAGTATGCAAAAGTTAACTGAAAATGATGTGGAAAAGCTGTCTAATCCCCAACTTGTTCAATTATGCAAGAAGATGGATTCTGGAGGGCTGCACAAATTCATATCAGATAATCGTAAGAATCTTGCTTCCATAAAGAGCGAGATTCCAATTGCATTAAAAGCTGCAGCCGATCCTGGTGGCCTGGTCTTAGATTCACTCAATGGTTTCTACATAGATGGGAAAAAAGATTCGAATCTTTTAGGTCTGCAAAGAACATGTATCATGTTGATGGAGTGTCTTAGCCTCCTGTTAACAAATCTAGATGCAAATACAGTCTGCAAGTTAATCTCTGATGACGTGAAGGCCCGTGCAAAGGTTATTGCTGAAGATTGGAAGTCCAAATTAAACGATCTTGATGTGGATGCTAGCAATGGGAACTCATTGGAGGCTCATGCTTTCTTACAACTTGTTGCTACGTTTGGTATTGATTCTGATTTTGTTCAGAACGATTTGTCCATGTTGATACCAATGGTATCTCGTCGTCGCCAGACGGCTGATCTTTGCCGCTTTCTTGGATTGTCCAAGAATATGCCAGGTTGGTAATTTTTTTATAAGATGTATGCAGGACTGTTTCTGTAGGCTCAATAAACCAAAAAAACCCGGTACAACCCACCCACCTGAAGGTAGGGTCTCGGGGTAAGATGGATGCAGATCTTACCTGTCTCAAGAGCATCCCCAATGGTGGAGCTTTTTTCAAGAAAAGTGGGACCCACATCCAAAAACCTTAGCAAAAAGATGTTTTTACGAGCTGATGTGGCCAATAAGCTTCCCAAAAAGGCCGGCCTATAAGCACTATTGTGGATGCTCTAATGCTCTTTTGTTTTTTGGTTTTGTCAGATGTAATTGATGTGTTAGTCAATAGTGGAAGGCATATCGATGCCGTTAACCTAGCATTTGCATTCGAGCTTACTGAGCAGTTTGCTCCTGTTTCATTGTTGAAATCCTACCTGATCGAGGCAAAACGACATTGTTCTCCCACTACACAGGTATTTCCATTGTTAAGAGAGTCTCACATCGGCTAGATTTAGCCCTTCCTCAATATATGTTGGAATATCCCTCTCTCCTTAAGGTCCCTTTTGGAGTGTAATCTAATGGGGTCCAGACATATTCTCACATGGTATTAGAGCCAATTGGATCGACACTCTAGGGCCATTTGTACTCGTGTAGCCCCCTCCTGACACTCCTGGACCATCTGTGCCCATTTAGCTTTCATTGTAGGCGGCATGTCAGAGCATCTCCAACGAAGGTTCTTATAAGAATCTACTTTTTGTATTTTTTGTTGCCACATTTCTTCCAACTCATATGTTTTCTCAAGATCAACAATTATTATATATTTTGTAAACAAATACATAGAAAACTAACAAATTGTCATTTCACACAAACTTCAAGGTTCTTGTACAAGAACTCACTGGAGTTGAGGTTCTTATAAGAATTCTCTACGATGTTGGTTCTTGTAAGAAGCGACACTTTTTGCTTATAAAAACCTTGCATTGGAGATGCTCTTAGAGTCTCACGTTGACCATTTCTCCTCAATATATGTTGGAATCCCCCTTCTTTCCTTTAGAGCTCTTTTAGGAATGTATTTTGATGAGATTTCACATATTCTCACATCCCGTTGTAAATTTTTAGATCATATGCCCTCTGTTGGACATTCTTGATATTTAAGTTCTTGTGTTAGCAGAATGATGCCAGTGAAAAAGAGCTGTCTGCTCTGAAAGCTGTCATCAAATGCATCGAAGATCACAAGCTCGAAGATCAGTACCCCTCGGACCCACTACAAAAACGGATTCTTCAGCTGGAGAAGGCCAAGGCCGACAAGAAACGAGCCACAGAAGTTTCGAAACCTCAACTCAAAAGACCCCGAGCCAATGGCGTAGCTGGATATGGGCCTCGTAACACCAACATTGCTGCCGACAAGAACTTTTACCCTCGAATGACCAATAGGTACGCACCACCAACGCAGTCCATGTATGACACCAGACCCTATGGCTACCCTGCGGCAGCTGAGAACCACATTCCGTTATTTATTGGCGGTGTTACGTGTGGTGGGGCCGTTCCAGAGGGTGGTGTATACCCGTTTTTGGGCGGTGTTACATACAACATGGGTCCTAACCATGGGAATTACTTTGGAAACGGTTACCAGTATCAGGCTCCTTATATCCACCAAGTTTGTAGGCACGGTACGTGATCGAACCCTGATTATGATCATCTAATCATCTTTAACTTTTAGGTGTAAAGGTGTTAACCCTTTTAAAGTTAATCAGATTTTCGATTTTAACATGGGAAAATATCAGAAAAAATATATGTTTAGGCCGGTTGATTTCTAATTTTTTGTTGTATTATCTGACACTATAATCCTATAATATATGTGCTACTTTAGTTTGTCAATATATATATATATATATATATATATATATATATATATATATATATATATATATATATATAATATGTGCTACTTTAGTTTGTCAATATCATGCGTAAAATTATAGGTGATTTTACATTAACGGCCAAAAAAAGGTGTGCGGGTGACTTTGGCCATGTCTTCAGGTCGCGGGGCAAAGTCAGGTGAATCACTTGTGATTTTGTACAATAAACTTATTTAGAGATTTTTGCAAAAATTGAACAATTTCTTCTTGCCTTTTCTTTCTTTTTCTATTTGAGCACTGGATGGTTGTGATTGAGGAAATATATCTTAAACAAATGATACGATATAGAGAATAGAAAGATAACACTTAATTTTGGTCTTGGTTCGTAAAATTGCCAAATAGGTCGAAACTTCAAACTTCAAAGTTGAAATAACCAGTGCATCATGTGTTAATTCATATATTTTATTTTCATCTAAGCTTAGGATTTAGGATATTGATAAACATATATTTGTTTCACAATGTGAACCATTTTGACTTGTCTGTGAAACAAAAGTTATACGTATAAAAGATTCACTTTGTAAACCAAATGCATATGAAGCAAACATGTTACGGAACAAATACATGTGCATCTAAGAGATTAAACGCAGAATTGAAAACATCCCCACAAAACCCGCTGGTAGTCAGTTGTACTAAATTCTTATCTGGAACAAGAATTCTCAGTTTCTTGTCATTCATTTGTGGCCTCCTACGCTTCGGAATAGTCACAGTCCCTCCCGGCCAGATGATCGTTCTCAGGCCACCGTTAGAAGAGTTCTTTTTTCCTATTTCCTTGGCGAACCATCCAGAAACCGACCCTTCTATCACCCTTTCCGATCACATTTACGACTTCTATGGCTTTGGAGATGGTTCTTCCATTCATAAGCTTCAATTAACCACCTACACCATGAAATTTAACTCTTCAAAGCTCGTACCTTAGAAGTGCTGCACCCGTTAGCGTCTGGGGTTAAACGGGTTGGCAACATGCCTAACACCCTCCCGAACATTCAAGTATCTAGGCTCTCTAAGATCACTACTCCATGATTGGGAAGCCATAATCATGAACCTCTTTACACCCTCTGCAAGTTTGTATATATCTTCCTGAACGATTCCAACGCCCCAATAATTTTCCCATTCTTGAGAACCCATCAATTATAATAGTCCAACATACAGGGAGTCCATGATAAAAATAAAGATGAATCATAAAAGAAACAAAATCTCCTTCAAGCATTTCATCGAACGCCTCCTCTGCATCTCTAAGTTTGGCATAAAAAGAATGTAAATGAACATGCTACTTAGTAAGTTGAAACCTATCATCCAGACAGAGAGACTCATACCGTATTCCATAAAAATTAAAATGCAAACAAAAAAGATTGGAGTTGTCTGTCAGACAACCATGTAACCATGCCAGAACCAATCAGATGGGATGGCAACGATCATCTACTGAGCCATGGACTGCCAAACCATGGGTTTCTGTTAATCACGCTCTGGTTACATGGTCATGGTTCATCAACCAGATATGGGTTTCTGTCTTCTTAGGAATCAAGAATACAGAGGTACGAGCCTATAGAACAGATCCTGTTCAAGTAAGGTCGTGACTTCACCTCCGTTTCTTCAAAATATAAACACACTCCATATTGCAACAATGGCCGATGTGGGAGGAGAGCCTGCACCGCTCACTTGGGTTTTAATTGGGTTTGGGAACTATGGGCCCAATTTATTTCAGGCCCATGACTGCTGTTAGGGTTGGTCACCTTTCGTTAAAACCTGAACGTAAGCCGTCTCCAACTAATGTAATGAATAGTTAAAATGCAATAAAATAGCTGTAACTGTAAGTCATCGCTAAAGCAACGTACTATTTGACGGGTCAAAGATAGTTCATGTAATGTGTAGCTCAGTTGACAAAGGAGTAAGATGACCTTATTCAAATACAAGACAAGTTTTGAGTTCGATCCTCCCATCCTGCTTAGGGGTGAGCAAAGTCGGGTACCCGACCAAAATTCATGGAACCGGAACCGATGTCCGATTACATCGGTTCTTTATATTTGGGATCTGGTCCAGAACCGCTTGGAACCGATTATGGTACCAGGTACCCGGGGTCTAACTTTTTAAGATTTTTCTTTATCATTTCATACTATAAAAATGTAATTATTAGTCTATTACAAAGTACCAACATAAATAAATAAATACTAAAAAGGGTAAAAACTAATCCGATAAAAAAAATAGCTGGTAGCTATCATTTTTCGGTTTTAAGTATCCAGCGGTTAACCGTTTCAAAAAAAAAAAAAAAGAACCAGAATTGGAACCAGTCCTCATCGGTTCCATATTTTAGGAACCGAACCAATCACATCGGTTCCGAAACCGACAATTTCTGAGTGGTTCCAGTTTCAAAGACAGGTACCCAGTTTCGGTTCTCACCACTAATCTTGTTAACCTCAGTCGTTGAGTGGGAAAAAAATAACCCGTCATGTTAGTGTATTGGAGACGAGTTATATACGAGACCGGTTACCATAGTTTTAGCCCAAATAGTCCATGTACTAATACACATAGCCTATTGCGCATAACTCAGTTCACAAAGGACTATGGTAACTTTGTCCAAATAGAAGACATGTTCCTGGTTCAATCTCCGGCCTTCCGCTAATCTTAGCCATCGAATGAGCCAAAAATACTCCTCACATTGTGTCATTGGAGATGGGTTCTGTGTAGGACTGGTTGGGATTGTCGGTAATCAACTTTTTATCCAAATATTTTTTGTTTACCAGTATTTCTAATGTTAGAACAACAAAAGCATTTGGGTGACAAATACTAACATTAAGATGAAATATATCAACTACATTTTATAGATTATATATGGAAGACGACGATGTGCCGATTTGCCCCAGAGTCTATTATCCAACCAGAATTGAAATCAGCTTAGAGAACGGAACAACAAAATCGAACTTCGCTATCTTGCACATGTATTTCACGGATGCCCGTAACATGCACCTTAGTATCTGCATCTTATTTTTGCCAAACCATTTCCACGAACAAGATAAACTATTGGACACCAAAAGAGCCAACGCCATCGACACCCCACAGCCTCTCGCTTGCAGTGTAACTCGATGTGAGCACAAGCACCAGAAAAACCCAAACAGTCACCACAAATCTTGACAAATTACTTTGCAGCCTCCCGCCTGCAGATCCAAGAACAATAAGTTTTGTGGGTATATGTAACAAATGTGAATACGAACATTGGTGCCAAAAAGATCAAATCTTTAAGTAAATTGAGATTAGAGTTGGAGAGCTTACTGTAACATGTTCTTCTAGTTGTGGAATCGTAGTTTGTACCCTATCAACACCCAATGTTGGTGCACAAACTGCATCATATGCCCATATACCATTAGGATCCACCTCCTTAAACTCCACAAAAGGGTTTAAAGCAAAATATTCCTTTCTCCAATTCAACTCAAAATCATGAAGCTCCCTTGATGCGATTTGAAGCCCACTGCCCCCCTGCTTCAACTTGATAGCTTCAACATCCAAGGAATCCAGGAAGCTTGTAGTCTTACTGGTTATAATCCACATGTATCCTTCACCCATCATGCCTACCTCTTTCTCCCTGGAGAAAAGATTGGACGCAAGCGAAAACAAAAACAACTTGGTTACTTTGAGTTTGATTTGTTTTGTTTTGTCTGTGATTATAGTATAGTAAAGACGAATCATACCTGTAGGAGACACGACCTCATTCAGGCATTTCATCAAGCACTTGCTATGCAAGAATAAACGAGATGAAAAAGAAGAAAAAGGTGTAATAGTTATCTGTCAGACAACCATGTAACCATGCCAGGACCCATCAGATGGGATGACAACGATCATCTACCGAGCCATGGCCTGCCAAGACCATGGGTTTCTGTTAATCACGCTCTGGTTACATGGTCGTGGTTCATCAACCAGACATGGGTTTCTGTCTTCTTAGGAATCAAGAATACAGAGGTACGAGCCTATAGAACAGATCCTGTTCAAGTAAGGTCGTGTCCTCACATCCGTTTCTTCAGAATATAAACGCATTACGTATTGCAACAATCGTCGATGTGGGAGAAGACCCTGCGTTCGTGGCCATATATTATATTAGGTTAGCTACGCTTTTTTTAACTTGGTTTTAATTGGGTTCTGTTAACTTGGGCCTAAATTATTTTAGGCTCAGTAACCTTGTAAGGTTGGTTAAACATCTATCTCAACCCATTTCTTCTACTACTCTTTTATCATTTAAAACTTTTTCATAGTATTTAATATATTAATTAATATATATATATATATATATATATATATATATATATATTTATTTTATAATATGTTTATTATATATGTGTGTGTATTTGGTTCATATTTACGTGTATATTTTGTTTTTCATGTCAAAAGAGTTCACATTTTGAACCGAAGACATGTGAAACAAATATGTTTTAATTAATATTATAAATCTTATTCTTAGATGGAAAATAAAACATATGATATAAAACATGATGCACAAGTTTTCAAGGTTATCATAATTTTTTGGGTTCTCGAAATAAGGTGTGTGTGTATATATATATATATATATATATACACATATGTTTTAATTAATATTCTAAATCTTATTCTTAGATGGAAAATAAATCTATGACATAAAACATGATGTACAAGTTTTCAAGGTTATCACAATTTTTTGGGTTCTCGAAATAAGGGGTGTGTGTGTGTATATATATATATATAGGGG
>NC_037536.1:16821040-16846300 GCF_001531365.2 Cynara cardunculus var. scolymus | reverse complement strand
GTGTTATTTATGCAAACTTCATTCAACCAATTATAATTTTTTATTTTGTTCATTTTTTTGTAATTATGAGAGGTTGATTAATCATTTTTATTATGGAGGGTGTTAATCATGAATATTATCATCTTCATTATATTAATTTTAGAGAAATACATGAAACAGATTCATTAAAATTTCATAAATTATATAAAATAATTTCATAACCATATATGAAACAACTTCATCAAAAAAAAGTATTATATAAAACAATTTCATGAAATTTTTTAATAAAATCAAACAATGAAACTAACGGATTAAGATGGTTTGCACGGTTTGTACAAGTATGAGTGGTTTGCATTTGATCGCTTCCCCCCTCTCTTTATATATATATATATATATATATATATATACACACACACACACACACACACAGGAATTTTTGATAACCATGAGATCGAATGTGAACAACTAATTTAAGATATTTAAGGATATTTCTTAAACAAGATAAAAAGATAATTTAGTAATTTTATTTATAACAACTCATAAAAGGATTTAATTAATTTTTTTAAAGGAAATATTTGATTAATTTTTATTACCTAATATGTTGATTACCTAATATTTTTTGTCTTTTAAAAATGTTTATGGATCCAAATGTATCATTCATAATGTTCACAATGTATTTTCGTTGTTTTATAAAGTGTACCATGATATGTATTTTCGTTAGTTTCATTGGTTTAAATGTGTATTTTTGTTATTTTAGTTGCTTTATAAAGGTATCACAATTTGCATGTTGTATGTACAGACGGGTATCACACTGAATATTGTTTGTATGTATTTTTTAGCAATATTATTTTAGAGGTTGGTTATTATACAACCCTTGACATTTGTGCAACCAATACAACCCAATCTTAACCCTCCATTTCATTTGATGAATATGTGATTTCATAGAAGTTTTGATTGTTTCCTAATATAAAGTATTAATCATAATTAATGAACTCTATTCATATTCCATAAATATTCAAATCATAATAAATGAACTCTCATCATTTCTATAAATATCTCAATTAATTGGGTTGTAAGGGTTGTACAAATACACAAGGTTGTAAAAGAAATATACCCTATTTATATATAACAGTGTGTATATTGTTTTCACATAAAGTTCGTCAGAATAAGATTTGAAGGAATATAGTTCGCCGAATAGATGAGATTTTTAGAATCTCTATAATGTTGTTAACTAATATTTTAAGTTAAAAATATCATAATTATTAATTTTTTAATTATGGTTAAGATTGGATCTTACGATCATAAAAAAATATTAAGTTTTTCCTGGAATAGCCGCTATATATATATATATATATATAGGCGGGTTCAAAAAAGGACAACTCTATTTTACGAAAATACAAGAACAATCATTGGCCTCCAAATTAATTAACCTATAAAAATTATTATAATAAATGAAAAATAATTGGTAGTTATCAATAATTTTCTGCTATTTTATATTTGTTTTTGTCTCTTAAATGTTTCTAGTATCATTGAAGACTTGCCTCGGTTATCCATAATGATGTGGTTTTTGTTATGATAATGTTTTGATAAATCGAAGACTTTTTATATGATTTAATTGTAATAATGATGTGAGATAATGTTGTTTTCGTGAGACACGTGTGATACGATTTTTATACTTAAAACTTCATAGCAAAATGTTATGAAAGTAAAAAAAACTCGTATAATTACAGTAAAAACGTTGTTAAAGTTACCTTCATAGCATTTTGTTACAAAATTTCAAGTATAAAAAAGTGATCGACCATGAATCTTATGAATTTGTGAAATTGTTATATTTTTAATAAAATGTTGGCATTCATTTATTTATTTAACGTTTACGGTTAAGGGGGTTAACGACTATCCCGCCACCAATCTTATCATCTCGATCTTTTCATCAACTTCACCATTTTCTCCTGCTTCTGATCCCTCTCTCCATCTCTCTCATGGAGTCTCTCTCCATACCCCTCTCATCTTCTCCACCTTTTTCAAAGAACCCTAAAACCCACAAAATCACAACCCCCAAACCCTATTTTCTTTTCCCCAATTGCAATTTAATCCCCAATTCCATCCAATCCCTCTCCAATTTCATCAAGAAAACCCCCAAATCATCCATCACCACCACCCTTAAACCCAATCTCCAATCTCTCTCTTTCCTTTTTGTGGGTTTTCCATTTCCCCTTTCTTCATTTGCCTCTGAATCTGCTTCTATTGAACTACCCACTAACCAATCGTCTAGCAAAATCAACCTAGAGGCGATTGTGGTTTCCATTGACGATTTCTTCAACAGATACCCATTTTTTGTTGCTGGGGTTGTTTTCATTTGGTTGTTTGTTATCCCTGTGAGTCAAGGATACCTGCGAAAGTACAAACCCATATCCGCCATTGATGCTTTCAAGAAGCTTAAGGAGGACCCAAATGCTCAGCTTTTAGATATCAGGGATAACAAGACGGTTCGGGTTCTGGGTTCGCCGAATTTGAAGATATTGAATAAGAAGGCTGTGCAGGTTGAGTTTAGTGATGGAGATGATGAGGGTTTTGCGAAGAAAGTGAAGGAGAATTTCGGAGATCCTGCAAATACCACCATTTGTATTCTTGACAAGTGAGTTTTCCGCCATTTTTGACCTTCGTTCTTGCAAACTAAAGATTTTTCAGGTTTTCCCCAAGAAAAATGGTTTGTTTGTAATGAAAAGTTCATAAAGTGATCACATTTTACTCTGAATCCTTGTGTTTGTATGTTAAAAATGGCAGTTTGAGCTAAAACAGAATCTTGACATATTTTCTGGAAACTGAAATGGGGGAGAGATGCTTAGAATAGTGAGGCTAGGGTTCGTTTACCAGTCACTTACCTTGTAAGCCCTTTCTGAGTCAACCGGTTGTGGTGTAGTGGCTGAGGTCCTGGGATGTAGTGGAATATCCCATCTGCCAGGGTTCGATTCATTTATAGCGTTTATCCGGGCTGATTGCTTGCGGTCACAATTTACTGGGATTAGTTAGGCATAGACACCCGTCCAAGAAAAAAAGAACTCTAACCGAGTTACTTACCTTATTGGATGAACATGACAAAGATAAAGAATATTATCCGGTAAGGGCGATAGCAAGGACCGAGAGTCTTATCCGATAAGTGAGTGTGATGACTCTTATCTGGTTAGCGGTTATCGGGTAAATTGCTGCATACGATGCTGTTTTGATGGATTAGAATCTTACAGGGTAATGTAAGTGAGAGTGATGACTCTACCTGCCTAATTTTTTGGTCCAAGCGATATAATTGGAAGAACACTCATTCGAACCGAATCTAAATGTATAAATTAGCACTAAGGGGCCATTTATCAAATGCTTACCTTATGGGTCAGATTTGCAGCGATCAAAATGGCATACAGGACCTAGGTGGTTTATGTGGTGGCACGGGCCACCGCTTCGTTCCGTTTGTAGTGTAAAAAATATAGGGTCGTGAAAAGTGCTAACATATGGAAAACTCACTTGTCAATTTCTTAGTTTTTAGCTTTTAATTTTAGATTTATTATGTTTCTGGAAAAAAATTGCATCAATAGACTTGAACACAAGACCCCACATATGAAAAGCAATGAACTAACCATCAGACGAATGATGATTTTGTGAAGAATATCCCTATATTTGATTTTTTATAATCAAATGGTGCCACCATTTGAAAAAATTTGTAAGTCTGTATCAGATGGCATAGTAGGCAATAATCAGAACCAGGAAGTGCTAACCCAATAAGAGTCACCACCCTCACTTACAGAGTAAGATTCTCGGTCGTTGTAATGGTTACCCAATAAGTAAAAGTGCGCCCGTATTCCGGTAAGTGCTTATCTAGTAGGCGTTTGGTAAACGTCCCCTAAATTTCTGATATTGATTAGGTGTTTATACATATGTTGTTTTTATCAAACATGACTAGTTTATCAGCTGGTTTTTATCAAATATAACTAGTTTATCAGCTGGTTTTTATCAAATATAACTAGTTTATCAACTAGTTTTTATCAAATATGACTAGTTTATCAGCCAACAACTAACTTATCAACTAATATAGCCTTTATATAATGTCAATTGAGAAGTTTGATCTGTTTTTTGATTCCTTTATTTTGTTTGTAAGGTAGTTTTGATGGTGACTCCATGAAAGTGGCCGAGTTATTGTTCAACAATGGGTTTAAAGAGGCTTATGCCATCCGTGGCGGGGTTAGAGGCGACAACGGGTGGCAGGTAACCATTCACTCCTCTTTTCTCGATATGATGTTGGTGTGGATAAAGCGGACAATATCTGGTACGGTTGGCCTGAGATATTACAGATAGTTGTAGATTTAATCTCAATCATCCATCAATATAGAAGGAAATATTTTCTTCATCATTCCTCGTCTTTTATAGGAAATACAAGAAACGCTTCTTCCGCCATCCGTACACGTATTCCCCAAAACGGGAGTCAAAAAGTCAAACAACAACGGAAGTGTTGGCAAACAAAGTGAAGCCAAGAGCGAGCCGACTTTTTTAGATAGCAAACAAACGAACAATGGCTATGTCGACACGTCTACGAAACCAAACACAAGCGTACGACCATCGTCTCCATACTCGATGGTAAGTAAGATCATGCATTTTTTATCAACTAATTGGTCTTCGCAGAAACAACTGCTCTATACTTCACGGGTATAGAGATCAGATCTGTGTACATCTTATTCTCCTCAAACCCTACCTCCGAGTGGGATATATTGGGTTCGTTTGGTTAATTGGAAATGGCATGATTAAGCACACTAATAATGCTATAAATTTGAATGCAGTACCCCGATATGAAACCGCCATCCTCTCCAACGCCATCGAAGCCTCAATAAAGAGACGGGCTCATCCATGCAAAGACTCATTTTGTACTCACCGAGTCAACTCATTGTGTTTCTTTTTATTCTTTCATAGACTGCGGCATCGATATCTTTTGGAAATGATTGACTTGGACGATTTGATAGGACTAGAAGGGTACTCGTGCAATGTATCGAGACACATCTTGATTTCAGTGTTTCGTTTTATTTCTTTTTTATGTTGATATAAAATGGTTTTATGTGGTTTTGAGAAAACGACAATGTTTTTATTTTTGAATAAAATATAAATTTAAAAATATTATAAATTTTAAAAAAAATATATATATATTGATATCAGTATCAAATTAATTTTTTTAAAAGTTTCTTGTATTTGGTGTAATTTTCTTAATTTAAATTTTTTAATTATAATTTAACTTAGGTTTAATAATATAATTTTTATAAAAAATAATAATTAAATATTTTGTTAGAATTTAATTATTATTCTAATTATATTTAAAAAAATATATTTAAAATGAGATTTTATTCTGTATTTAATTATGTTTATCTGCAGTTAGTTACAAGAATTCAAAGATAGAATTTTAATAAGTTGTTCTTAAATATAATCTACTTGTAATATTGAATTTTAAGTAATATGCATTAATAAACGGTAATTCATGATATGGTATAGATAATCATATCCCGTATTAATCGCTTGCGTAAACATCCATTTTTTCCCCCAATTTTATCCCTAAAATCTTTTGACCCTGTTGGAAACTTTATTTTTTCATTTATTAATTACAAGATTTGCCACTACTGATTTCAGCCTTTGATCAAATCTAATTAAGGGTTGAGATTCATCCCTTTATTCTTTTAATTATATGACTTTGGGGTTGTTAATTTCTTTTAGCTTTCTTGAAACCGCAAGACAATAATTTCTGGGCTCGAGGTTGAGTTCGGTTCGAAGTTTCGTTCGTGATTTTGAAGGTAATCTCTACTCCAGATTGTTAATTAACATCGAATAACATATGAGATTTAGTTTTTGAATCGATTGATCGGTTTTATTCTAGTTTTCGAGTCGATTGATCGGTATCATCGTAATACTGAGAATTATTCGATTCTGCTGCTTAATGTTCGTTCAATTGATTGTCGATTTTACTTCCTTCATAATCTATATTTCTTTGCGATATTTAAAGCTTCATATACTGGTATTAGTGACGATTTCTTCAGGCTGTAATGGCTTCCAATCAGGCAACTTGTGATGGAAGCCTCTCGTTAATTGATTTCCAAATTGCTGCTAATGATTTTGCTGAGAAGTGGAAGAAGTTCAATTCTGCTTATCCTGAGTGGTTATGGATTGATTGCTCAAACAGATTAGGGTTTGCAGCTCATGGAGTTATCGATGGATACTTGTCACTACAGAATGTGTTCATTCGGAGATCTCTCGAGGTTTAGCTTTGACTTCATACCATATAGCAGAAAAAATAGCATTGGAAGACATGAAAGATGTTATCTGATGCCTGATTTGTTATCCAGGAAGAGCGTGATGAAGGCGGTTGCAATGATGATGAAGAACCTTTCGATAATGCCACTTTAGTATGCATGTTTTCCCCTTGTTTTGGTGTTTATGTCTGTGGCATTCTCATTTGTACTTGATTTTAATAACCAAATATGATATGCTTCTCATTTAAACTCCATCCATCTCAAGAACATCACAACTCTTTTACCACCTGGACGGGACTAGACGAGCGAGAATGAGGTAGACGAGTGAAAGAATTGTGGAAGGCTTTAGGGTTTTAATTTGACACGGATAAGTTTAGTACCAAGTTTGTCTCATTTCCTTGATTTCTGTTGCATCTAATTTGATGCGACAGAAAAATGAATTTTTGTTTCCTCAGCGTTGTCTGGTCTCGATCTAATTGCTGCATCAAACTGTGACAACAAGTTTTGTTCGTCCTACCCTGTCTCACGTACCAAACACACTGATAACATAATAAATGAAGCATGTTTGCTGAATGCAAAAGCATCGATTCTTTGTATGGACGACAATGACCAAAACATGTAATTAGGATTTGAATTTTGTCGAAAATCAAAATGTTACAATTTCCATAAGAGTGAGAGAACATTTACTGTAATTCTCGGCTACCTTGTACTGGTGATGGCTGATACTTACGGTCTCTGATGAAATAGTACGAATTTGCAAGGTGCAGAGTACCAGTGATGATGGAGATCAATATCATTTCCATGTCGTATACAGCCCTTCGTACAGGGTTCCAGTGCTCTACTTCCATGTACAGAATACCGGTTAGTTGATCCCTACCTGTATGCAATTTGATTCATTGCATGAAGTTGCATTTGTGATAGGTGTATTCTATTCATACCCCCTTCTACAAGGGGTATGTGAGTGAGGAGGGGGTATGAATAGCAACCCCCTTTGTGATATATGTGGAACCCCATTAAATCACTCTCCAAAAGAGCTCTTGAGGAGAGAAGGAAAGTTCCAACATATATTAAGGAGAAACTATCCAAATCTAGACGATGTAGAACTCCACTGCACCCCCTAGAACAAAGGTTAGATGGGCACTAATTGTCCGAGAGTGTGGTGTGGGGGTTGGAGGGATGCAGATTGTCCTAGAATTTCGAGTCCCTGAAGTGATAGACCTTGGTTCAAATAACGTTGAGTGGGGGCTAGACGGGCACAGATTGTCACAAAGTGTCGAGTGGGGGATAGACAGACACAGATTGTCCTAGAATGTTGAGTCCCTAGAGTGGTAGACCTTGGCTCAAATAATGTCAAGTGGGGGCTAGATGAGCACAGGTTGTCATAGAGTGCCGAATGGGGGCTGGATGGACAAAGATTGTTCCCGAGTGTCGAATTACTAGAGTGGTAGATCTTGGCTCAAATAATATCGAGTGGGGGTTAGATGGGCACAAATTGTCACAGGGTACCGAATGGGGGCTAGATGGACACCGACTGTCCCAGAGTGTCAAGCGGCGTCACATAATGTTGAGTCCCTAGAATGGTAGACCTTTGCTCAAATACCATAATGAGATATGTGGAACTCCATTAGATTACTCTCTCCAAAATAGTATCGTTTGATCTTTCAGGATACCCAAACTGATGCATGTTAAGTGTGCAGATGGACAACCTCTGAACTTAGATGAAATCAAAACGAACCTACCAACCAAATCGGCCAAGGTGCTGCTAGAATCCAAATGGACCTTCATAACTCAACAAGTAAGTTCTTATTCTCATGAAGTCTTTTGAGGCGGATCCAAACCTACTCGCTATAATAACCGACAAAAATATTTGTTCATTTATGCGTTCATTTTCTTAAATGTAGGAGCACCCGTACTTGAATAGACCGTGGTACATGTTACATCCATGTGGGACTAGCGAGTGGATGAAACTACTACTTGTTGGTGTCGATAATTCAATGGCTACAAATGGAACAGAGCGATACATGATATCGTGGTTTTCAGTGGTCGGCCAAGTGTTCGGTCTGAAACTACCCTTTGAAATGCTGAAAAGTATCGGGTGAACATTTGTCGTCATTAGCAATGGAAAATCTAAAGGTTTGTCGCAAATTTTAGCAGTTATGTGTACTTGTATATAACGGTAGCTATGTAACTCTCCTAATTTTTCGGTTTTTTGTGTGTTCTTCCAAGTGTGTTTCATGTCATGTTTTCGAGTCTAGTAATGCGTAAATAAAAGAATGCTGAAAATGATGGAAGGTTAAACCGAAAACCGAAAAGGAAGAAGTTAATCGTGCGCACCAACTTCAAAACGCCAGATCTTCACCTTGGCATTCGAATCACTCTAAGGGCGTTCCTTCTTGACGGAATGTTTTTGAGAGATTTAGGGGCTGTTTACCAAACTCTTATCCGGGTAAGCGCTTACCATGTCAAATTACCTCACCGGATGAATATGAAAGAACCAATAATCTTACCTAGTAAGAACGAAGGTAAGGACCTTTACCCGGTAAGTGGGGACGATGATTCTTACTATGGTTAGCGCTTACCGGATAAATTGTTGCATACAATTTTGTTTTGTTTTGGTAGACTAAAAAACCTTACCCAGTAAATAAGTGATTGTGTTAAATTTTACCCGTTAACACTTACTCGGATAAGCGTTTGGTAAGCGACACCTTAGATTTTGTGAAATGATTTGGAATTAGAATGATTTAAATCTTTGTTGTGTTTGATTTGTAGGTTTTGAAATGAAATGAAATTTTGTTGTTTAATAAATAATTTATAAAAATAATTAAATTTCTTTTCTAAATTGATTATTAACAATTGAATGTTTTTAACATATTTGAAAACAAATACGATTATATAAAATCTCTTGAAATACCAGCTATCCCATTAGATTTCTAAATCCAATTATTTGATAATACAATATTTATACAATTTTAAATATTTTCAACTGAATTGATTTTACACATTTTTAGCTGATTTCATTTTATACATAAATTAAAATAAAAAATAGTATATATAAAAGTAATATTCAATATCGATATTAACTATATATTTAGAAAATTAAATTTGTTGATTTCAACCATCGGATTTGTAAATAATACAATTAGCATCAAATATAAGATTTTTCATTGTAAAAGTCTTATAACTATCTGTATTGATCAAAGAACAAAAAGTCTTCAACAGAATCGAAGACTAATTGAAATGAGGTCAAGATAGTCACCAAAGTGGATTGGTTTGTCATCTAGCCGAAAAAATATCAATACAATATAAAATCAAATAGTAGTCTGACAAATATTATTATCGGCAAGCTGGATTTTTTGGAGTGCAAACTTGTCCAACAAATGAAGAGTACAAACATGCATGAATCAATAAATCAGATAAAAACATGTTAAAATTGACAATCATATTAACAGAAATTTGTTAATATAAGAGTGCTACTGAAATTTGTTATCATATTAACAGAGATTTAATTCAAAAAAAAAACATTGCAAATAACAAATTACTAAAAAAACCATTACATTAACCCTTTTTGTACCACATCCTTCTCTACACTTCTCTTCACCATTAAATAGTTTTACTTTTTATGCTACAAAAATGATAGCTACATGCAACAATAATCTATTATATCTTTCGGTTCATATTTAGTATTGTTTGGCAGTTGTTGAATGGTTTGATACAGAATGATTAAGTAGTCATAATGATTAAGAGACTCTTATGATATAATGCAAAATGAAATAAAATTGTTTGGTGATTGTTAAGAGTAAAATTAAGGCACTGAATGGTTAAGGGAGACTCAGGATACAAAATTGTTCAGAGGGTTTTAGAACCATTAAGAGGCAGACCTTTTTATTACCAAACAAGATTCACCTTTTAACGATTCAGATGTTATCTTTTAATGAAACTATTAAAAGGTAAATAAACAACCCCTAAATTTGTTGACAATTTATTATTTTCATTGAGACATCAAATTTGGCATAATAAATAGTAACATTTTCATTTACACCGATTACAAAAGGTAAAGAGGAATATACTTAGGGGCCGTTTACCCAAATACTTACCTGGTAAGCACTTGCCGGTAGGAGTCAACACTATAATCTATTTTACCAGATAAGACTGTAGTATATTAAAACGACATCGTATGCAACAATTTACCCCGTAGACGCTTACCCGGGTAAGAGTCATCACCATCACTTACCGGGTAAGACTCTCTATCCCTTTCATCGCTCTTACCAGGTAAGATTTTCAGGCCCTTACCATGTGCATCAGGTGAGAAAAGTTACCCGATCCACACTTATCGGATAAGTATTTAGTAAACAGCCCCTTATAATCTTACATTTTGGTGTACTATTTGATATTACCCGTGAGAGAAGATTTACTGTTTACACCTGATTTAGTGGAAGGTTTGACATTCCCCATCAGATGTAAATCTTGCATTGTACACAATCTCTATTGATTTATTCGCTTCTAAAAGGGCTTCACTTTTCCGTTACATGTTCCTTTTGTAAATTCGAAAGTTTCTCTCGATATGATTACAAATTCCAAGAATTAGCCGATTTTATGGACGAAAAGTCACGTCATCACTGTTTACGTCCAATTATGCTAAACCGTCAACAAAAACACAAACACTCGAATGAAATACCCAATTAGTGTCGTGTTACTTGTACCAGCCGCAAACATCGTCTTTATTTGTGCAAACAAACAAAAACTCAATTCAAAGCTTAATCATATATAAATCACATATATCCCTTCATTAATTTTCAGACCTAAAGATTGAAATTAAAGTTATAGTAGCAATCAATGGCGACACCAATTAGTCAATGGGTTTGCTTAGCCATTGTAGCCTTGGCTTACTCAGGGATGGCTCATGTGGTTCCTCCTCCTAAAGAGGCCATGGTTGATGATATGGTTGAGTCTCCTCCTAGAGACACCGTATCGCGGAAGCTCCAAATGGACATAAACGGTGAACTTGAAGCTACCAACTTTTGGGCTGGTGACTCGGTTCCTAAAGCTGCTCAGATAGCTGAAAAAGGTGAAGTTGAACCTACCAACTTTTGGGCCACTGACTCGGTTCCTAAAGCTGCTCAGATAGCTGAAATTGGTGAACTTGAAGCTACCAACTTTTGGGTTGGTGACTCGGTTCCTAAAAAAGCTCAGATGGCTGAAAATGGTGAACTCGAAGCTACCAGCTTTTGGATGAGTGACTCCGTTCCTAAAGCGGCTCAAATAGCCAAAGATGGTGAATCTGGAGCTAACAGTGAGTCGGTTCCTAAAGTCGTTGAAACAGAACTCATAATTAATTGATAAAATTGGTATTAACTTTTCTATGACATGGATTCAAGGCCCGTTAACTTTTCTACAACAAATTAATATTGTATGTTTTGTTAAACATCTCTATCGTATTTCTAACGAGATATATATATGAATAAAATTTTCCAAAAGTATGTTGTGTATATTGCTCTGCTTTTATGATTGATCTACAATACGTTCAAAAAGCGAGTTAACTCACGAAATAGAACTCCGTCAGCATCCAACAACATTGTTCAGTTGGAAAATATAACTCGATCACCGTAATGTTCAATCATAAAATGCAAGACATTATGTAAATATTCGCATAGAAAATTATAACATGAAACGTTATTCAAATATCGTGGGGTATAAAATCGTTCATCTGAGAATTAGTGAGGCTAGAAAGCATTTTTTTTTCTTAGGGGGCGTTTATTTAGGATAAAATCACCTCTCATAAAACTCCTGTCTCATTCATGTCCCACCAATGAGAATAAGTCAAATCAGATGTTTATTTATTTTAAATTTATTTAATTCATCATCACATTCTCTCTGATTGCGTGTATTCATATGATTGGTGGACAGGAATCACAAGATTTTATGACGTTATCCGTTTATTTATGGCTAATGGGATTAATATTTCAACTGCCTTGCACACTCTATAGAGTGTTTACTTACGACTTTAATGGAAAAAAGATGACTTATTCGTATAACCATAATACCTCTCTTATCCATATTCAGTGATATTCATTTGAAAAAATTACCATGCATATCATTAGTAGTTTTTTTTTTTTACTTTTTGATTATGATTAATTTAAGTTAATAAAAGTTAGAGAGTTGATTAGGATGAGTTTATGTTAGCACTAGGATGTTGTCTTTATCGGCCGTCAACTCGACATCGTCGTCACCTGTTCAATTAAATTAGGGAAAAGAATTAAGATTTCGTTTGGCTCGCATGAATGGAATGGATTTGGGGGGTTTGGATTTCAAATCTATTTCAATCCCATATTTGGTTTGTTGGATTGTCCGGACTTGAAATCCTAGGATTTAATTGAAATATACAAACACAGGATTTTAAAATCCTTAGGGGATGCTTGGAGTTTCACGAGATTTTGTAAAATTGTATGAAATAAGGTTGTAAAAAAATGGTAAAAACATTTGTTTTGTCATAATCGAATAATAAAAATGTAATCTCATTATTTTTATAACTTTTTTAAAAATAAATGGAATTCAATTCCATTCCAAATCCTACAAACCAAACACAATGATTTCAAATCCATTCCAATCCAAATCTCTCTGGAAATTCTAAATCCCTAAGAGAATTAAATATTTATCTCGAAATTTTTTTCATTGATTTGTTTTTACATGATTTTAAATTTTTTATATTGATTTGATTTTACACAAATTTTTAATTTTTTTTATGTTGATTTAATTTTTCATAATTTTTAATTTTTTTTAACTGAATTGATTCTACACAAGTAAATTCGTGTTACTTACACGACTTTAAAGATTTTCAAGTGAATTGATTTTAAATATTTTACACATTTTTAGCTGACTTTATTTTATATATAGATTAAAATCTAAAAACAATTAAAAAAAATATTAAATATTAATTTCAACTGTATTTATACATTTACAACAATTAGATTTATCACATACTATATAATAAAGGTATAATATAAGAACTAAAAAAGAAATTTGTTATCATATTAAAAGGAGTTTAAATCAAAATAATAAAAATAAAATCAACTAGTTGTGGGACCTACCACTTTAATTTTACAAAATAAAATTAAATTACCACTATTTATACAAATAATTTTATGAAAAAAAATCCCCTATTTTTGTTGATTTTTGATCCAAATTTCCTTCTCATTTTTGCTTTCTTAGTTTATTAGCATAGCTATCTCGTAATTTAATTTTAGTTGGTACTCGATTACTGTATGCTACAACATAGTACGCTTCTCGTTAACCTAAAACATAAAACACCAAAGACTTACCAACGTTTCTTCTAGTGTAAAGAACACATTATAATAAATCTACACCGTTGTTGTTGTTGTAACTGGTGATTCTTTAACGTTTTTCTCATTTGATCTGCTAAAGCAAGCCAAGAATTCTATGTTTCCTTCCGCACCCTTTAAAGGAGACTCTATCCACCCGTTACATTTGAATCCAAGATCTTCGACACCCTTGATGATCTTCTCACGCACCTATAACGAGTCACACAGAGTCAACTTTATCAACAATGACTTATACTTGATATTTCTATAGAATAGCTAAATTGGCCGTTCCATACTTTGGCTAGTTGTTCGGGGAAAATACTCAACTAATAAAGCTACCTGATTGATAAACTAGTCATATTTGAAAGATAAAAAGAAGTAACTTACTATTTCCGTCCTTGCGCTTTGTTAAATTTCGATTTTTGTCTTTGTGGTTTAGAAATTGTGATTTTCGTCCCTACGGTTTGCAATTTATTGCTATTCTCGTCCCTGGACTAATTCCTACCTTTAAATAGGAGGGACAAAAAAGTAAAGAATTGTAAACCATAGGGACCAAACAACAATAAATTGTAGATCATAAGGACGAAAATAACAATGAATAGGGAAGAAAACCACAATTTGGACAAAAATCGCAATTTTTAACAAACCACAGGGACGAACAAAAATCATAATTTTTAACAAACCACAGGGACGAAAAACATAATTTACTATAAGAAAACTAGCTTACAAGCTTGATAACAATGTAAAATGAACTAAAATAACATGTTGATAAATTAATAGAAAAAATAATGAAAAAGGCATACAGTTTTAAGAATGTGTGTTTTTACACTTTTAATTAACTAAAGAACAATTTTACCCCTTTTCTTCGTTTCATAACTAATAGTAGAATGGGAAAGTAAACATCAAAACTTAATTCAAACAAACTAAAATAGAAATGTGGATACTTATTCTGGAACAGAGAGAATATATATAAAATTAAAAAAAAAAAGACATTGGAGCTTGTTGAAATGCTACTTGAAGTAGTTTTTCAAAAAGCTAGCTAACTGAATGGGGCTTTTTCAATAAGCTCAAAATAAGCCAACTTCTTATGGTTGCCGTACATGACATTCGATAAAATCTTTGCTAGCACGAAACTCGTGTAATTTAGCAATGGCATAGAGACGGATTACATACCTCTTGATGAACCGAGGGGTCTCTCACAATTCCACCTCCTCCCACCTGTTAAGAGAATTGGCAATTGCAATCAGCGGTCAATGAAAAGACTAGCATGATTTTACTCGAATGACAATTATTTATATAGAGACGATAAAAGAAATGAAATATAACTGCTCTACCCAAATAGAGTACAAGTTTGCGTGCATTCTACCCCCACGGTCCCATACACTACTTTCAAGTGGAATATACTATGTTGGTTTGGTTTATAAATAAAATGAAATGGCCTAAACAAATGATCTCGGATCCCTTTTCATACTTGTGATCTACGAGCCTCAAATTGAGGTTTAATCAGCGTAACTAATGTAGCTTCTTCTTTCATCAGACTAATAACAGCAGGCATGACCTGCAAAAAAGAGAAAATGGAGGAAATAAAGATATAAAAGGGAGGTTAAGTCATATATATATATATATATATATATATATATATATATATTAAAGGGAGGTTAAGTCAAGATATATATATATATATACAGGGTCATGTTCAGGGAAACCAGCAAAAAGAGGAAAAACCAAGGAACGCACTAGTAACTGTTTATATGCACGGTATGCATATGTGCATACAATTTGTCGGGTATGCACACATGCATAAAAACCAAGAAACAACTTCAATTACTTGTATGCACATGTGCAAACCGTCCAGATGAATGGTTACCAGTGTGTTCCTCAGTTTTTCATTTTTTGGAGGTTTTCCCCTGAATCTTCCTCTCTCTATATATATATATATACATATACACACACATATAAGGGAGGTCCTGCTCAAACCATTGAAATGCAAAAACATAAGTGCTTTTAAATAGTAGTTAAATGCTCACCACAAGTATAGAAATGAATGAAAGATCCAACGTCACCAAGTCAACTTTCTGAGGAAGTTCAGAAAGATATCTCAAGTTTGTTCTTTCAATAACAGATACACGCTCATCCCGACGAACTTTATCTGCCACCTATGTATGAATTTGCAATTTTGCATCAAGGATAAACTTATATAGTTGAATACAAATCCCTTTCCAAACTCCAATTCTCCTCCCTTTTCCACCAATCAACTCCTGACACATCATTATTTATTTCAGGATATTCACTTTTAATGGATGTTGCTATATCCACCACTTTTAGGTCAGAATCAGGTGGTCAATCATGCATCGAAAATGTAAAAAAATAGTCTTGATGTTCATGTATATGGGGGGGAATTAGTAGGGGTGCATTTAGAATCACCCTTACTTAATTTAGAGAAATTGACAGAAATAACTACTCTCATCAACCAAATTCACTTTTTAGTCACTTTTCAGAGCCTCTTCCCAAAATAGCCGGTCTTAACACAGATTCTTTTATGCATTCATGTGAAGACTGATTTCTAGAAGAAAAAAATCTTGCGCATATGCGTAAGGATTCTTTACACAAAAATTTGGATCCTTATTACACAAAAAATTTGAATCCTTACGGAAGATATATATTTGCATAAACTCCAGCTAATATGGGAATTCAATTGAAAAAATGGCTAAAAGTTGAAGTTGGTTGGGGAGATTGGCTACTTTGGTCAATTTCCCTTTAATTCATCTTTTTATTCTCTCTCCAGTACAGTAGAGATGTGTCAGGGTTTAATTGGTCGACAGAGAGGGGATATGGAGTTTGGGGGCAGGTGATTTATATTACATACAATTTGTGTTATTCTTCATATTTTTTATATTTTCTGTTTATTTTATGTGGCGTTACCTGTCCATATCCTACATCAACGCCATAAACAAAAGAAGCACCATACTGAAGCAAGCAATCGGTAAACCCTCCAGTTGACAGCCCCGAATCAAGAGCCACTTTTCCAGCAACATCGATGCCTAATTGTTCAATGGCAGCTTCTAACTTATGTCCTGCTCTAAAGTAGAAGTCGAGTTAATAAAAATGAACGAAGAACCTGAAGCCAGATTTCAAACAAAAAGTGAGCTACTTGTGAGAGTAATCACCTACATACATATTTCGGAATTTCAGCCTTGATCTCCACGATGGCTTTGTCAGAGACAGGGTGTCCAGCTTTAAGTACAACTTTTCCGTCAACAATTACCTTGCCTAAAGTAGAAGTTCACATACAGATGGAAAAAGCATTGGTTTCGAGAAACTAATGCATATAATTCACAGAATTATGTGATGGGTAACCTTGTAGGATCCATGATTGAATGTAGTTTCGACTATACTGCTGAAACCTTTCAAGACATACTTCATCTAGTCTCTTCTTCCTATGAACATAAATTGGGAAACAGGTGTTGGATAACGGATGGATGGATGGATGGCAATAATGCATTGCATATAAATCGAAATAGAGAACTCTCAAATTCAAGATTCCAAGAAAGCAACAACTAAGAAATCAAGATGGCATAAAAGAATCAATTTTACATCCACCAAAAGCTCCCTAAGAAAGGCAAGACTCCATATTCAAGAATGATTAGAAAACTCTACTAAAAGGCTGCATCACACGGACCAATTTTTTTTTCAAGTGGTGGTGACTATAAGAAACAAATATAGGGATATTTTTCACAAAGTTATCATTGGTCTATTGGTTAGTTCATTGCTTTTCATATGTGAGGTCATGTGTTCAAGTCCTTTATTGCAAAAAATTTCAGAAACATAATAAATCTGAAAATAAAAGCTAAAAACTAAGAAAATGACACTAACAGGATTTGAACTCAGGTCTGGGGTGGAAGAAAAAACCTTGCAAACCAACTCTACCAAGGAAAACTTGTGTCCTTATTGTAGTTTCAAAGAATATACGGTGGCACACAACAAATTGACACGGACCATATGGTAGCACTTTTCACGACCCTATAATTTTTTACACTACAACAGAGGAATAAAGTGGTGGCCCGTGCCACAGTATCCAATAGAGTGGGTCCGCCCCTGGCATCACGTCACCTTTAATTATCAGTTAGCATTACACACATCCAGTGACACTTACAAACTATTGTGTGAATAATAAGCTGATGGCTAACATTCATACACACACATAGAACACAGTGATTTAGAAGGTTCACCGGTTCACCCATAGAGATACATCTGGGGGTCTTGAAGGAAACTGTCGCTCTACTCTTGGGGTAGAGGTCAAGTCTACGTACATCTAACCCCTCGTATATCCCACCTTCGGATGAGATATAGTGGGCTCATTTTGTTTGGTTACCCAATAGGGATACATGAACATATGAGCTTTTAGAGCAAACAGTAGGGAAGAAAAACTTATGTGTCCAACCCTGAAATATGCAAAACTCTTTCGATACAGAAAGTACCATAACCTTGATATTTTTAAGTGAAAGAGAGAAATAGAGAGAGAGAGAGAATTCTCACTTCTTCGGTGGTATAACTTTTCCTGATTTTAGAGTAGCGAAGCTTCGTATGGAACAATTCTTACGAGCCTTGGTGCATGTCACTGGATTACAATGTAGAAGCAGTCAGAATCCATCTATTAGAGCATCTCCAACAATTCTCCAAAATGGAGAATCAAAAGTCAAAATCTCCAAAGTAAATTTACATTAATCTCCAACAGCTTCTCCATTTTCGAAATTACAACATGTATTACATTTATTAAAATATTCAATATCTTTCATAAAATATTATTTCTCTATCATATACATTTAGTTTCAAGCATTTTCATTGGTAGGAAGAATAAAAAATAATTTCTCTTTTATAAGTAATCATTTTTGGAGAGTTCTCCAAATTTAGAGAATTTCACCCGGTCTCTCCTACTTTCTCCATTTTGGAGAAAGTTTTGGGGAATCTGTTGGAGCAAAATTCCCTAAAATCTCTATTTTCGAGAATTTGTGGGAGATGCTCTTAGAAGTTGAAGCATAACTAGCTGATAATTTTCATTAGAGCGTAATCTTTTTTTTCTTGGTATCAATTGACAGCAGAAATATATATTGACAGCAGAAGTATATACATACAGCAACGCTCTGTTTAGGAACTTCAATTGTATGACTGGGAATCAGAAGTGAAGCAAAACCAGTTCAATTGTGAGCTAAAAGAGCTACAGTTCCACTTCCATGCCCTAAAGACTACCCCAAGTGTTTGGTCACTACAGTTCTGTGCAACTAGTACTCATAAACAATTAAAAATTAAACAAGATTTTAGTGTCATGAAGCATTTTGGTATAGTTCTGATTTATGAGAGATCGATAGGGCTTATACTTTATAGTTAAGCTATAATATGGGTTAGAGATGCGGATGAGTGCACACTCATCTATATTCAGTGAGTAGGAATCTGAAAGAAAGTTCAGATTAAATTCTTTTGATTTTTTTTGTTGATTTCACCTTGTTCATGATTTTAGAGTTCTCGTGGACTTGGCACATTTTGATGTATTCTATCTAATGCCCTATTTTGTTAAAATGGAAGTGTTGAAATTGATGCTATACAATCTGGAGTCTGGACCTATAGTTTTGTTCATTCAAGGTGAAGACTCGATCAGAAATCTTTAATTGCTTATAAATTTATAATAGTTTGTGAATTCATGTTGCATAAAACTCCACTGAACAAGCCACTTTCTATATCATTAAGTCACTATTAAGCTTAACAAACCCTAAGTCTGATTCAAAAGGCATGGCCTTCGGGTACATAAAAGTTGGTAAGTCCACGAGAAATTATAAAATCGCTAACAAGCTAAGAAATCAACAAAAACTTCAACGAACTTAACTTCATTTCTTTTCAGATTCAGACAGAAAATACTAAACACATACGAAAAAGCAAGTGTTTGATTTTGTGCAACACGAACTTACAAACTATTATAAACATCTATAGATTCTGATCGACTCTTCACTTTGAATGAACAAAACTACAGGTCCAGATTGTATAGCATCGACTTAACACTTCCATTTTAACAAAATAGGCATATAACACATCGAAATTTGGTAACTCCACGAGAATTCTAAAATCATGAACAAGGTGAAATCAACAAAAATGTTGAAGAAATTTATCTAATTTCCTTTCAAATTCTTACTCACTGAATACAGACGAACGCGAAGAATCGAGTGATATGAAACGAAAAAAATAGGAATCAAAAGCACAAGTACCTGGTTGCTGAGAGAGATAACTATGTTCGGATAAGAAGACTCCATTGCTGGAACTAAGCCATCCGCAACGGCGAAACAATGGCAGCTTGGACATTTGCAGCGCCATTGGTTTGCAGGTGCGTTTGTTTGTGTGCAAGGAGTTATCGAGTTGAACGACCAAACATGAAATGGGCTGCGATTAGGCCCATTGTACCATGAAATTGGGCTTCAAATTGCAGCTTTTTCAAATTCTTTTTATTTATTTTTTAATTTTAAAAATTACAATATTAATTATTCAGTTATAATATAAAAAGATTTAATAAATTTAAATTAAAAATTATATAAAATGATAATAACCTTATTGGATGTAAATAGTTTGGAAGACTAATTTGAGGGAAGTTTTGGTTGTTTTATATAATCATCCACATGTTTCAAAATAAATGCCAATAATAAAAAATTATATAATTATTATACTTTTTAATTTACTAAATAACAATATCTCATTTGAGAGTTTTTTTTATTAATCTGGATATCCAACTTGCAATGCGAGCTGACTAATTCCAAGGCGACCACTTACTTTGTGGGTAGTTCGGAGTCACCGTATTTGAACATCTGTGGTCGTAAGGGGATTTTTTTATTCCACCTTGTACTCGAACCTGAGATCTCCAGACACTTTTGACTTTTGGAGCTCAAACTTAAACCAATCAGACACTACCCTTATTAGAATTTGAATGAAGAGAACATTTTTCTCTTTATATGTAACAACTATTGATTACCGGCATCCAACTGGGCACACATAATCTGACTTCAAAGATATTAATCATTAATGTGAGAGGATATTTTTCGGCTCACTCGGTGACTAAGGTTAGTGGGAGCCTCTGATCGAACCGTGACCTGCTTTATATTTGGATAAAGTCATCTCATACTTTTATTAACTGAGCTAAACGCCATATACATTTAATACAAGATTTTAAGTGACTGTTGTTGAAGTTGTCACTCATTTACTTTTCTAACATTACTGAAATATGCTACAATTCGTCTTTTTATCAACTATATGTCTGTGCTTACCAATCATATCAACAACGCTATTTTTGTTTTAGTTTCATTGAATTAACTAATATAAAAACGCTATATAAAAATAGATTGTCTTAAATTATAGAGTAAATTACGAATTTCGTTCATGTGGTTTCTTAAAAATTGCGGTTTCCGTTTTGCGGTTTTTGCCCCTATAGTTTGTAATTCATCACTATTTTCATTCTTATAATTTATAATTTATTGTTGTTCAGGTTCATATGGTTTATAATTTGTTACTGTTTGATCCATTGTACTTAGAGGTAGGAATTTGTATAGGAACAAATATAACAATAAATTGCAAACCATAGAGACCAAAGTCATAATTTTTAAACTACATGAATGAAAATCAAAATTATTAACAAACCACATATACAAAAAGTGTAATTTACTCTAAATAATATGTGTGTGTGTGTCCATTCAAATGATAACTGATTAGTTTGTGATAACCATGTGATCCAATGTGAACCACTCATTTGAGATATTTAAGGATATTTTTAAATAAACTAAAAATGTAATATATTAATTCTATTTTTGATAAGTAATCAAGATATTTAATTAACTTTTTTAGAATGAAATATTTAATTAAAAATTAGTTACTTAGTATATCAATTATCTAATATACATCTTATTTTAAAGCTGTTTGTGAATCAAAGTGTATCATAGTGATAACGTTCACAATGTATTTTCTTTATTTTATGAAATATATCATAGTTTGCATTTTCGCTATTTTGATTGTTTTACAAAGGATATCACATTGTACATCTTGTATGTATATCTAGGTATCACAATGGATATTGTTTGTAGGTATCACATTATGTATCTTATGTTCACATAAGATTCATCGGAATAAGGTTCGCCGGATAAGATTCAACGGAGGGAGGAAAGAGGAGAGATGAGAGAGGATATTTATAAAATCCCTAAAATGTACTTAATTAATATTTAAGTTAAAATTACCAAAATTATTGATTTACTAATTTAACATATGATTTATGGTTGAAATTGAATCTTACGGTTACCACAAACAAAAGAGTTATTATTTGACTATGTATATATACAAAATAAAGGACAAAACTTTTTAAGTTCAACATAAAATAGCCAAGATGACGAACAATTGTCATCCATAGACTATACTATCCACTCAAATGATATGGGATAAGGGTAGTAAGCCATCCAAATACTCATCATCCAATAAGATCCACCCACGTGTAAGAATCATATTTGTAGCAAAACCCACAAATTTCTCAACAAAATGGGCATCATAAGCTATTCAAAATTGAAGACATTGGTCACAACAAACATCAACCATGGCTAGCCTCCAGCTCAAGACTGGCTTGACCTCTTCATTGACCACAACCAGACCGGTTGCACCCAAGGGTCTCTCTGGTTCGCCTCTTAGAGTCTTCCCATGGTCCAAGAGATCTTCATCCACCATCAAGGCTACCCAAACTGATAAGGTCGTTTCTTCTGTTTCATTATTTGATTAACTAGAATCAATAATCTTTTGCTTTCGTTCGATAATTGATTCGGTTTTCCGTGTTAGAGATTTGTATTCTTGGAGATGACTCTTGTATATATAGTAACGGGTTGCAATTATACCAAACGAGTAATCAAGATCGATTTCAAGCTGTTTAGGTCCTTTAGGACATCAAATTGTTTTGTATGTTTTAACAGAATACTTAATTAAGCTTTTTAAGTTCTATGCATTACTAAAAGTTGTTAAGAACGAAGATAATCATTTCGATAAATTTTATCCACAAAGTTGGACAAGTTAATTGAGGTTAGAAAGTAAATTGGCTTAATAGTCATTTTATAAAAAAAAATGTCGTATAAAAAGGGTAATGACAATTTTTTATTTTTTTTTGTGTCCTGTTAGATTGTCCAATTTCGTCAATAAAACTTGTTAAGTTACATAATCGCATCTTATTAGAACTCAAAGTCGTCGTTCTTATAAATTTAAGTGCTATTAAGCAATCTATTAGATCGTCCAAAGACAATTAAACGTCCTGAAAATTCCAGTTTGTTATAATGACTTTTCTATTTGGTCTAGAGCACAAAGACGAATCTACTTGTAAGTTGTAACCGTGCTATCACTGATATATTTTGTCGTAGTATAAAATTCTTTTACGACCCTTAGATACGCTACAACTGCGATGCATGCTACCATCGGGCATCATTGTCATAAAAATTGGGAGGCTACAGTAACATATCAAAGTTAGTTTTCCATTAAGTCTTGTACGAATGAAATTGTTTGTGTGGGTTAATCTATCTTTATAGATTGAGAAAGTTTTTGTTTGTAAATGGTTTTTCATAGATGAAATAAACATGTTTTTTTTTTTTAATTTGAAGGGGCAGTTTTGGAAAAGCCCCGGTTTATTGTATTTTCGTTTTCTTGATATGATACAACTGTGCAGCCAACATACCAAGTCGTCCAGCCGATCAACGGTGACCCGTTCATCGGAAGTCTCGAGACTCCCGTGACATCGAGCCCACTGATCGCATGGTATCTCTCAAATCTTCCCGGATACCGGACCGCCGTGAACCCTTTGCTCCGTGGCATTGAAGTTGGGCTAGCCCACGGGTTCTTCCTAGTGGGTCCGTTCGTGAAGGCCGGACCATTAAGGAACACAGAGTATGCAGGTGCAGCCGGATCACTAGCCGCAGGTGGGCTTGTGGTGATTCTTAGCATTTGCTTGACCATGTACGGGATCGCATCGTTCAAAGAAGGCGAGCCATCGATCGCACCATCGTTGACCTTGACCGGAAGGAAGAAGGAACCGGACCAGCTTCAAACAGCCGACGGTTGGGCTAAGTTCACCGGAGGGTTCTTCTTTGGTGGCATCTCTGGTGTCACTTGGGCTTATTTCCTTCTTTATGTTCTTGACCTTCCTTACTATGTTAAGTAGGTGAAATTACTATCTTGCCCTCTTTTTAATGTGTATTGAAACATGATTACTTTGGTTATGATATACATCCTTTGTGCTTATATGGAAAACCTAATTTTAGGGTTTAAGAATTTAATTACTATCCTTCAAAAAAAAATTAATTACTACAAAAAAAAAAAAAAAAAAAAAAACAGCTTGGGTTGACAAGCTGAAGAAATTTTCTAATATCATTTTTTTTATTAATCTGGATATTCAACCTAGTATACGAGCCGACTAATCCTAAAATGAACGACAGCTTTATGGGTAGTCCGGAGTCACCGTATTTGAATCTCCGTGGTCATAAAGAAATTTGTGTTCCTCTTTGGATTTGAAGTTGAGACCTCCATATACTTTTGACATTTGGAGCCTAAGCTCAAACCAATCAAACACCACTCTTGTGGTTATCATTTACGAAACAGAGAAAGAATGTAAGAACTATCATGAGGGTGTTTTAGGAAAAAGATTCGAATTTATGTAACAGATGCGTAGTCCACTAAATAATAATTAACTAACCAGTCATTTGTTCACAATTAAAATTGCAACAATGATACGTCAGGTCGAATCCATAAGGATTGATCGTACTATTATTTAACTTCTACACTTTTAAGTAAAAGGGGGGGAGAGGTTGGATTCGATTAAATAAACCAAACATACGATTAAGAGCAGTAAAACTAAAAAGTCCAACAATAGTTTCACCCTCGATATGATGCAAGAAGTTTATCATCGATTTATGTGGTGCAAAAGAATACATTACAAGTTTAAACCAGCTATGGTTGTCAACAAACTCTGACAACCTCGATTTTTCCTTAGATAGACATTAACCAAAATAATCTCTCTGGCTGAATCTAAACAACAGATTAGCATTGACGAATTAGATAATCCACCTATTCAAAACAATAAGCTTGGCTTACTGAAGTTTGATTGCAAGAATTCATGGCATAGGTTTGAAAATCTTATTGAAATCAAACATACCGTTTGTCACTTTATCAAAATCCCCAAATAATTACGGATTTTAGGGTTTTAAATGACTTCATCTCCTTTGCTCTAGAAATCGTCCCTAGGTCTTCTCTCCTCTCAAACGGCAACTTCAAATCCAATATATACCAAGAAAATGAAAAAACCGCTCAAGATTTGAAAACTGGAAAAACTGGTCCTTGCAGTGAATTATGCTACCCTTGAATATCAGGGTAGCATTTTGTGTACTGTAAATGTGCCCCCTTGTACGCGACCATAATATGCGACCCTCACGTGTGATCATGGCATGCCAAGGTGGGGGTAGGGTAGCATTTCAGGACAACATTTTTCTCTTTTATGCTTTTTTTTCGACCACTTGTTCAGTACAAYTCTCTTAAGAACGCCAACCAATTTTTCTTGTGTTTTCTCTGTTATATCAATCTATAATAGAATGATAAAAACACGTTTAATGGMTTATTTTAACCACATAAATAGATATCATGTAAGAGAT
>NC_037536.1:16817737-16820841 GCF_001531365.2 Cynara cardunculus var. scolymus | reverse complement strand
AGTTATGGTGTTTAATAAATAAATAAATTTATATAATTTTTAATCTATATTCAATAGATTTAATCTTTTTTAAATATTATAAAATCATTAAAAGCTAAAAACATATTTTATTTATTGACATATCATTAAAGAAAAAAAAATGTAGAATGAYGAAATATGAAATGATTTTATTTTCACATTAATTTTGGGAGGAATCCAAATTCCTTTCATCAAAACAGAAGGCCGCTATATGTCCGGTATATCTCGTCCCACATGGAAGCTGACTACAAAAGTTTAGGTGTATATATACACAACGGATGGAAGGGAAGACACGACCTTACTTGAACAGGATCTGTTCTATAGGCTCGTACCTCTGTATTCTTGATTCCTAAGAAGACAGAAACCCATGTCTGGTTGATGAAYCACGACCATGTAACCAGAGCGTGATTAACAGAAACCCATGGTCTTAGCAAGCCACGGCTCAGTAGATGATCGTTGCCATCCCATCTGATGGGTCTTGGCATGGTTACATGGTTGTCTGACAGACAATTCCCATCTTTTTGTTTCGTAGAGGAACTTCAGATTTACGAAGAACTTCAGATTCGCATAGGGTATGAATCTTTCTTTGTTTATGTTTTCTTATTGCATTATATATTGGTTTTTATGGGTGATGGGTTTTAAGGATCGTCGTAGAAGTGCCATCTTTGGTTACATTCTCTCTGGACTCTGGATAGTTCGTTCTTAGGTATATGAAGCTTCCGGAGTTATATGGATAAGTAGGCCAACTTAGAGATGCAGAGGAGATGTTCGATGAAATGCCTGAAGGAGATTTTGTTTCTTTTATCATTCATCTTACTTTGATCATGGGCTCATTGTGGAAGCTAAAAAGGTGATGTTTTTTAACCTGTTTGTACAAAGGATAGRGTATGTTGGACTCCTATGATTGATGGATTCTCAAGAATGGGAAAATTCTTGGGGAGTAGGAATTGTTTGGGACGAAACAAAGGGTCTGCAAAAAGGTTCATTACTTAACCCTATGACCTCCCAATAATGTAGTAACCTTAGCAGTTGCAGGTTCGAGAAACTTAGAGAGCCATTTTTCTGGACATAAGCTGATGACTGAATGAAAAGTATAATTTTCGTATCATTGGAGGTTGCAATCTTACAATCCTTTACATTACCACATCCATCTCAACTTTTTCCTTCCCCCTTTTTTTTTTGTCGGGAAGTGTTCATTGTTATCAATTTTTACCTTTCATAATTCACAAAATATGGAAACGTGGTCATCGGAGGTTGTCATAGCAGAAACCAGATACTGTAAGAGAAGTTGCTTATTTGAACATGTAAAGGATAGACCAGAGATGTTCTCATGGTTTCTAGTTGGGTGAGTCAAAAGATTGCTTCTCAGCCGGTCAAAAGATGATTACTAGAAATTCTTCTTGAAGGAGTAAATTTGCAAATCATAATTTGATGTGAGCTAAATGGCAACCCGTAAATCTAAATGATCGATATATATTTTGATCACATTCTTGATGACCTCTTTGTTTTGACTTTTGACCATTTCCACATAGATGTTGATTAGCATCATTTTAACCTTCTTCATTCGCTAAAATATTGCACAGCTTTTACAACTGTGCTTATAAATTTGATGATACAATATCTAAACAGTGAATTTTTTTTGGTTCTACACTTGAAGGATGTATGTGGGGGTATATTTGGTCATAACTGATTGGCTGAAGCCTTTTCAATGGTTAGCACAAAAAGAAAAGATCATATAAGAAGAAAGGAATATTGAAAAAAGAGCATAGCATGTCTTTGTTCTCGGAGCAGTAGGAGCTTTTTACTATTCACTAATGGAGATCAGTAGCAGACTAGCAGGAAGAGACCAGACCCTTTGTTTTTAATGTTGATGTTGCTTTGCTTTCAGATTTATTCAGAAGCACAAGGAGATCCCAGTGAGAGTGATTCTAGATATGGGATCATGGGTTGGAAAGACTCTTGATGGCTGCATTACCATGCCATTATCATGAGGGTGTTTTAGGAAAAAGATTCGAATTTATGTTTAAATAGTAGTTTTTTTATTATAATTCTATATTAATTAGAGTATTTCGGTAGAGGTTGTTGATATATTTTCTCATGAGCTTCTTATAAGAATCTTTACTGTGGCCACAAGTACTTGTCCAGTCACATGTCCGTATATACCTAACTCTTTGTTTCGTTTTGTGACAGATGCTTAGTCCACTAATATAATAATTAACTAACTAGTCATCTGTTCACAGTTAAAATTGCAACAATGACAAGTCAGGTCAAATCCATAGGGATTGATCGTACTGTTATTCAACTTAGGGGGAAGAGGTTGGATTTGATTAAATAAACTAAACACACAATTAAGAGGAATAAAACTAAAAAGTCCAACAATAGTTTCACCTTCGATATGATGCAAAATGTTTATCATCGATTCCTGTGGTGCAAAAGAATACATGACAAGTCTAAAGCAGCTATGGTTGTCAACAAGCTCTGACAACCTCGATTTTCCCTTAGATAGACATTAACCAAAATAATCTTTTTGGCTGAATCTAAACAACAAATAAGATTTTAAACAAACTCTTAAATCCTCATGTGTGATTAGCATTAACGAATTAGAAAATCCACCTATTCAAAACAATAAGCTTGGCTTACTAAAGTCTGATTGCAAGAATTCAAGGCATAGGTTTGAAAATCTTATTGAAATTAAACTTACCGTTTGTCACTTTATCAAAATCCCTAAATAATTACGGATTTTAAGGTTTATAATGACTTCATCTCCTTTGCTCTAGAAATCGTCCCTAGGTCTTTTATCCCCTCGGACGGCAACTTCAAATTCAATATATACCAAGAAAATGAAAAAAAAGCTCAAGATTTGAAAATTGGAAAAACTGGTCCTTGTATAGGAATGGCAACGGGCCGGGTATTGGTATCCCGTCCCCGAAACCGATAGTTAAAACCGTCCCCGTAACCGTCCCGATCCCCGTCGGGGATCTTATCGGGGATCCCCATCGGGTCCCCGTGGTTTCCCCGATCCCCGTTGGGGAACCTGTTAAGGATAAAAATTCTCTTTTTCATCGTTGGTTATAACCGAACCCGAA
>NC_037536.1:16778317-16814812 GCF_001531365.2 Cynara cardunculus var. scolymus | reverse complement strand
AAGCTTCCGGAGTTATATGGATAAGTAGGCCAACTTAGAGATGCAGAGGAGATGTTCGATGAAATGCCTGAAGGAGATTTTGTTTCTTTTATCATTCATCTTACTTTGATCATGGGMTCATTGTGGAAGCTAAAAAGGTGATGTTTTTTAACCTGTTTGTACAAAGGATAGRGTATGTTGGACTCCTATGATTGATGGATTCTCAAGAATGGGAAAATTCTTGGGGAGTAGGAATTGTTTGGGACGAAACAAAGGGTCTGCAAAAAGGTTCATTACTTAACCCTATGACCTCCCAATAATGTAGTAACCTTAGCAGTTGCAGGTTCGAGAAACTTAGAGAGCCATTTTTCTGGACATAAGCTGATGACTGAATGAAAAGTATAATTTTCGTATCATTGGAGGTTGCAATCTTACAATCCTTTACATTACCACATCCATCACTACTTTTTCCTTCCCCTTTTTTTTTTGTCGGGAAGTGTTCATTGTTATCAATTTTTACCTTTCATAATTCACAAAATATGGAAACGTGGTCATCGGAGGTTGTCATAGCAGAAACCAGATACTGTAAGAGAAGTTGCTTATTTGAACATGTAAAGGATAGACCAGAGATGTTCTCATGGTTTCTAGTTGGGTGAGTCAAAAGATTGCTTCTCAGCCGGTCAAAAGATGATTACTAGAAATTCTTCTTGAAGGAGTAAATTTGCAAATCATAATTTGATGTGAGCTAAATGGCAACCCGTAAATCTAAATGATCGATATATATTTTGATCACATTCTTGATGACCTCTTTGTTTTGACTTTTGACCATTTCCACATAGATGTTGATTAGCATCATTTTAACCTTCTTCATTCGCTAAAATATTGCACAGCTTTTACAACTGTGCTTATAAATTTGATGATACAATATCTAAACAGTGAATTTTTTTTGGTTCTACACTTGAAGGATGTATGTGGGGGTATATTTGGTCATAACTGATTGGCTGAAGCCTTTTCAATGGTTAGTACAAAAAGAAAAGATCATATAAGAAGAAAGGAATATTGAAAAAAGAGCATAGCATATCTTTGTTCTCGGAGCAGTAGGAGCTTTTTACTATTCACTAATGGAGATCAGTAGCAGACTAGCAGGAAGAGACCAGACCCTTCGTTTTTAATGTTGATGTTGCTTTGCTTTCAGATTTATTCAGAAGCACAAGAAGATCCACCCTACAAGGAGATCCCAGTGAGAGTGATTCTAGATATGGGATCATGGGTTGGAAAGACTGTTTATGGCTGCATTACCATGCCAGTATCTGACTTTTACACGGTCAACCGTCACTACCCTATGTGGATAGTTCTTCACAATAGGGATGCCCATAATGAACGATTGCATGCTATATCTGTTGGTAAGTCTTATGTCTTATTTTCCCTTTTCACATCTACCAACTAAATAACTATTTCAGATTTCAGTTGGAACGCATGTACGATATGAAGATAACAAGTAAATACCAAACAAGCATGTGAAGGGTATGAAACAGTAAAGGTTTCCTATACATTTATATGTATATATATGTAACAGGGTGGAAATACTATGGTGCCTGTGGTGTCAAGGGATACTATGATGAAACACATTTTTTGGAAAGGAAGCCCACAAAAAAATGTGCATTGACATGTAGCATAGTTGGTTAATATCCGTGTTGTATACTTCAAGGTGCAAGTTCCAACTCCTAATACTATTTCCCCCTAGAAAACCCTTTAGTTTAAAGTATTCAATAATTTCTAACTTGACTTTTGTATTAACTAAATACTTTTTGAACCCGAATATTTAATAAAAGAATGTGCAAAACTTATAATAATCATAATTCTTGATTCTACCTAAAATTTGACGACTATAGAATATTTCATCAATTAATATGTTTGAAATTTTGTAATTGACTCTTTCCTACAGCTATTCTAGAAGAGAGTCTGAGTTTAATTATAAGAATAATAACAACTTATAATTTTTTTTGTTAACTTTTTCTTTGTTAATTGGTAAGTTTATCAACAAATATATCTGAAGTTACTTTGCTTAAACTGATTGCTCATTATTTGAAATATTACCGATTAGGATTCATATTCATAGGTGATTTTAAGTTAACGGTCCTAACTTTGCTTCTATGGTCGTGTTATAATTCATCTTACTTTGATCATGGGCTCATTGAGGATGCTAAAAGGGTGGTGTCGTAACCTGTTTGTTTGTTTGTACAAAGGATACAGTATGTTGAATTCATATGATTGATGGGTTTTTCAAGAATAGGAAAATTCTTGAGGCACTGGAATTGTATAGGAAGATGCAACGGGAGGTATAACCTTACTTCTGCAAAGAGGTTCATGACTACGGGGCTGTTTAGTTGGTTTTCCATTAAGTACTGTATGGATAAAGACATCTGTGTGGATTAGACTGTCTATATAGATGGGGAAATTTTTATTTGGGAGGGTTTTTTCATAAACGGAAGCAGTTCTTTTAATTGGAAGGGGAAGGTTTAAAAAAATTCACTTTCTGCATAAAGCTCCCCTCCAAAAACTTACTGAATAAGCATTTTCTATATCATCAAGCCACTACCAAACAGTCATATATAGCTGATCGAATAAGTTGCGAGTCCCATTAAGCTCATTAAGCTGCTAACAAACAGGCCCTTAACCTTATGGGCTCCCAATCATGAAGTAGTAACCTTAGCAGTTGCTCCAAAACTCAGTTGGACGTTGTAGGAACTTAGAGACCCTATTTTGGACCATAATCTGATGACTGATTGGAAAGATATAGTTTTCATACCATTGGAGGTTGCAATCTTACCATCCTTTCCATTACCACATCTATTTCTGTTCTTTTCTCCGTTTTTGTCTTGAAGTGTTCATTTTTATCATCTTTTATATCTTTGGTAATGCATAAATTAGAATATGGGAACGTGGTAGTGTAAGAGAAGTTGCTTATTTGAACATGTAAAGCATAGACTAGAGATGATCTCATAGTTTCTAGTTGGCTGAGTCAAAAAATTGCTACTCAGACAGTCAGAAAGATTTCTTGATTTGCAAGCAACACGTTGATATAAACTAAAGGATCGATTTATTTATATATTTTGATTGCATTCTTGTTGACCTCTTTGTTTTGACTATTTCCTCATTGATGTTGATTGTATTTAATTATATGGAACAAAGAAATTTCCAGGCAGTTGTGAGATTTGTATCCTTCTTAACTAGCAACATCTTAACCTTCTTCATTCACTAAAATATTGCAGCGATTTTCCTACTGTTAATTATAAAATATGAATATATTATATTTAAATAGCGAAAATATTTGGTCAAGACTTGAATGATAGATGTGGGAGTATATTTGGACATAACTGATTGACTGAATCCTTCTCATGAGATTAAATCAATTAAGAGAAAAGATCATAATGAAAGGAATATAGAAAAAAGAGCATTACATATTTTTGTACTCGCAGCAGTAGGAGCTTTTTACCTTTCACTAATGGAGATCAGTAGCAGGAAGAGAATAGACCTTTTGTTTTTAATATTGATTTTGCTTTGCTTTCAGATTTATTCAAAAGCACAAGAATATCCATCCTACAAGGAGATCCCAGTGGGAGTGATTCTAGATATGGGATCGTGGGTCAGAAAGACTATTTATGGCTGCATTACCATGGCATTATCTGATTTTTACACGGTAAACAGTCACTACCAAACAAGGATAGTTCTTCATGATAGGGATACCCATGGAGAACCATTGCAGGCTCTGTCTGCTGGTAAGTCTTGTTTTCCCTTTCAACATCTAGCGACTAAATAGCTATTCCAGATTTCATTTGGAACGTATGTAAGAAGATAACAAACACATACCAAGCATGCATACGAAGGGTACAACACATGAAGGGTTCCCTATGGGTGCGTTTGGTACATAGGACAAAATAGGACAAAACATGGATCAGTGTTCCACGCTTGGCAGGACTTTTATGTGGAAGAAAGTGGAAACAAAGTGGAACAGGTGTGTTCCACCCTCACCCCATGGAACAAGGTGGAACATACCTATATTTTACCAATATAACCTCAAAATAAAACCTAATTGTCTTCTAAAACAACAAATACGCCTTCCTCTTTACATTTTATTCATTATTTAGATTTTATTTATTGTATTTTAGCTCTTTAAACTTTCACTTTATTGTCCTCAAAATATTATTTTTATATGGTTTCTATATTTTGATTAATTTATGTTATTAGTAATAAAAAATAAATATAGAAAAGGTATAAAATAAAATTGGAAACTACATGAACTTTTTATTTTGATGTCATTTTAATCGTCCTAACAAAAACTTTATAATGATATATTTTGTTATAAAAATATTTATTTTATTATAATTTAATAAATTACATAAATTAATCAAAATATATAAAAGATATAAACAACTCATTAGGCGTAAATTGGTCATTTTATTTGTTCTGTCTTGTTTAGTTCTATCTTACCAAACGCTGGACAACTCTTTTGTCTTGTCCTGCCTGTCTGGATACCAAAGTATAGACGGACCCATAGAAGGGCATACGGTGGCATGTGCCACCGTATTATCTCTCTGCCGAAAAGGTTAAGAAATTTACGTTTATGAAAGGTGCAACTACCATGCTTCTTGAGCCCTAAACTATCGAAAAGATTTATTTAAATCCTGTACCAAACCAAATAGACCTAGTAAATCCTATGCAGTGTAGGGTCTAAGGGTAAGATGTACGCAAACCTTACCTCTACCTGGATAGAGAGGCTATTTCCGTGAAGACCCGCAAAACAAATACATAAAAGCTACAGGTGAGAGTGCATACTACCAAGCAAACAAATAATGCATCTGGGCAGAAGGAAGGGAAATATGTCACACAAACAAGGGACTACGAAACTCAAAGCATAGTACAGACAACTACAAGTACAAAAAGATAATCTAAGACTAATGTACAACAAACGGGTCATGCAAGTAGAAACGGTAAGTCAATAACATATACGTAAGGTAGGAAAAACTAAGACAACCCTCTATCGGTCGTAAGGCTTGGTAACCTAACTGCCACCATGCTACCCTTAAACTCTAATTACTCCAAACCCCCTCCCTATGTCCATACTACGGATTCCTACCCAAAGTCTACTACCGTCCATACAACAGATTCTTAAATCGATTGGAAAATTTTCGTCCAAAATGACAACAATAGGAATGGACCTGGTGCTGGTCCCTGGTGAATCCCTATCTGTACTGGGAAATACTCCGCCTCACTCGCTATGGTGTTAACACAGGTTCTCACTCCCCAGTACAAATTCTGTATTAATCATAATTCTTGGGCCAATCCAAAATTCAACAATTTGGGGTTTATGGTTTGATGTTTAGTCATAAACCTTATTTTTGAATAATAATAATATATTGTTTAACATTCAGCTCTTGATCTTTTGGAGAACACGCGAGTGCAAGCAATAGTAGGTCCAGAATCATCGGTTGAAGCAAGATTCTTGGAGGTTTTGGGGGAAAAGGCTAACGTGCCTATTCTTTCGTTAGCTACAAGTCCATATTCCAATCAAAATCCATATCTTCTTCAAATTGCGCAAGATGAAACCAATCAATTTGAAGGCATTGCTGCAATGGTAGAATCTTTTAAATGGAAGACTGTCATCCTTATCTGTGAAGACACTGCAAATGGTAGAGAAATGGCTACTTATATGGTTACTGCATTTCAAGAGAAAAGCATACACGTTACATATACTAGCCTAATTTCAACCTCTGCCAGTAATGATTATATCCTGAACGAGCTTCACAAGCTTCTAACTATGCAAACGACATTGTTTGTCATGCATACATCGCCTTCTCTTGCATCCAATCTTTTCTCCATGGCAAAAGAGGTTGGCATGATGGGTGAAGGATACATGTGGATTGTAACCAGTAAGACTACAAACTTCCTGGATTCCTTAGATGTTGAAGCTATTGAGTCGATGCAGGGGGCAGTGGGTTTCAAATCATATTTTCCAGAATCAAGGGAGCTTCATGATTTTGTGTTGAAATGGAGAAAGGAACATTTTGCTTTAAACCCTTTTATGGAGTTTAAGGAGGTGGATCCTAATGGTATATGGGCATATGATGCAATTTGTGCACTAGCAATGGCTGTTGAAAGAGTACAAACTACGATCCCACGACTAGATGAACATGTTACCGAATTAGCTTCAAAAGATTTGACCACCATTAATGGCACATCTCGAATGGGTGCAGCACTTCTCAACGAGATGTTAAGAGTTAAGTTTAATGGTGTAGGTGGTGAATTCAAACTTATGAATGGGAGAATCGTCTCCAAAGCCATAGAAGTCATAAATGTGATTGGTAAGGGTGATAGGAGGGTTGGGTTTTGGATAGCTAGTGGTGAGTTTACCAAAAAAATAGGAAAATTTAATCTTTCTTCCAATAGTGGCCTGGAAATGATCATCTGGCCGGGAGGGACTCTGACTATACCAAAGCGTAGGAGGCTACAAATGAATGGCAAGAAACTGAGAATTCTTATTCCGGATTTTGGCGGATTCCCAAATTTAGTACACGTGACTGTTGATCCAGGAACAAATCTTCCAACTGCCAGCGGGTTCTGTGGAGATGTTTTTAAATTTGCATTTAATGCCTTAGGCTATGGAGTAGACATTGAATTTACTCGGTTCTCTTATGAGGATGGAGGGACTTACAATGATCTAATTAATAAAATCCATCTTAAGGTACATATGTTTTAACCCAAAGCTGTGGTATCAAGGCACATTGTCATATTATTTGTAGAATAGTGTATATGTAGCCTAATAGATGGTGCGCTATTGTATCAGGAATTTGATGCTGCTATTGGGGATATAACGATCACAGCAAATAGGTCTCGGTATGTTGACTTCACAATTCCCATCAGTGATCTGGGCATTGGCACACTAGCACGAAATGCCAACAAAAGCATGTGGATCTTTTTTGATCCCCTTAGTGCAGATCTTTGGATTACAAGCTGTAGTTTCCTTCTCTTTTTGGCCTTTCTCATTTGGTTTATTGAACATCGTTCGAATGAAGAATTCCAAGGTTCAACAAGACAGCAAATTGGAACAACTCTCTGGTTTGCCTGTTCAACCCTTGTTTATGCTCACAGTAAGCTCTCTAAGTCTAATATCAATTTACTTGGAGATTTGATTTTTTTAGGCACCAATGTTTTTCACATTTGTTACAAATACCCACAAAAATTATTGTTCTTGGATCTGCAGGGCAGAATCTGCAGAGTAATTTGTCAAGATTTGTGGTGACTGTTTGGGTTTTTGTCGTGCTTGTGCTCATATCGAGTTACACAGCAACATTGACTTCACATTTAACAGTACAACAGATTGCATTGAAGGAGGGCTCTATCGGATTCCAATCATTTTCCCCCATAGCAAGAGGAGCGGTCTTTAACAACTTAAAATTTGCTGACTTCAGGATGGAGAAACTAAATTCATCTGGGGACTATGTTAAAGCATTAACAACTGGAGGATTTGCTGCAATCATCGATGAAATCCTTTACATCAAATCAGTCCTTGCATTGTATTCGGCTGCAGACTTCTCCTTGGTAGCAACATCATCCACCACTAATGGTTTCGGCTTTGTGAGTGTTCTTTTATCCTCTGGGCTACTTCAATAACTCTAGTGCATGTTAGACATAGGGATTTGGAGATGATTTGTGCACTGGATAATCTCATTGGAACGTGAAAGTTCACTGTCCAAATACAATAATTCGTCTCTTATAGCCTTGGGATCAGGAATTTTCGTATTGGGATAATCCAAGAGAAAACACTATATCTCAAAAGGCTGTGAGATCAAGTCCTTATATATACCCAGATTCTCGTTTACATATTCATATGAGAGATTGACAGCTATGGACGGTTAAGAGCGGTTATAACCGTTAATGGATAAGATTACAGAACAGGTACAACTATATTCGAACTTTGACTGTACCAAATATAAGTCTGGTTGCACAGACCTTAAGTCTGATTTCACAGACCTTAAGAGGCCGTTTACTAAATGATTACCGCCTCTTACTAGGTAAGGGGCAGTTTGGTTGAAATTGTTTGTTTGGATTAATCTGTCTGTATAAATTGAGAAGGTTTTTGTATGAGTGGGGTTTTTCATAGACGGAAGGAGTGTAATTTTTAATTTGGAGGGGTTGGTTTGGGAAAAACTTGGCTTTCTGTATAAAACTCCTTTTAGAAGCTTACTGAATAAGCCACTTTCTCTATCATTAAGCCACTACCAAGTCATGTATAGCTGAGTGAATAAGCTGTGAGTCTCATTAAGCTTATTAAGCTACAAATAAACAGGCCCTAAGAGATGTTTATCCAGTAAGAGGTGAGGTTGTTTACCATACACTCTGACCAACAAATGACGTTAACCAAGATGTTGACTTGGTATGGAAGGAAAGGCGAGTCTCCTTACTCGATCAGCACTTACCCAGACCACACTCTTACCGGTCAGCACCTACCAAGTTTTTGTTGATAAACGGCCCGAGCGTAATTGCTCAGTCCAGATTGCAGACTTAAGTAAATTTTCTACCAACTTCGGGATTACCGCCAAGGGGCTCCTTATGGCGATCCGAGATGATAGGGGCAACATTTGTGAGTGTGCACTCCGCACCTCCTTATTTATGTCTGCCTTATCATTTTAATTGCATTTTTTTTTGGAAGGGTGTCCCAAGTTATGACTTGACTAATCTTGGTAAATTGTGACCGCAAGAAATCAGTTCTGATAAACTCAATGGCCATAATTATTGTGTAGGCCTGGAACCGATCTTGAGCAGATGGGATATTCTTGTTTCCATGTCTCATGGAGCTACTTTTGCAGGCGTTCAAGAAAGGTTCGCCATTGGCCCAAGAGATGTCGACTGAGATAGCCAAGCTACGCGAAGACGGAACATTGAAAGCGTTGGAGGATAAATGGTTATACGGCCAATCTTCATTGATGACAAACGGTTTTTCTTCCTCTTCCCCACACATATTGAATCTTCATGGGTTTCGAGGTCTGTTTCTTATCAGTGGGGTGTCAATGGTGTTGGCCCTTTTGGTGTCCATAGTTTATCGTGTTCATGAAAAATGGCGTGGCAAAAGTAAGATGCAGATACTGAGGTGCATATTACGAATATCTACCAGTATACATGTACAAGATAGCGAAGCGAACTAGTAGTTTGGCTCTTTTATTTGGCTTATAAAATTTATGAGGATAAAGATTCATGTATGTAATTATACTTTATGAGATGAAAAATGGTTTTATGGATTATGGGTTTCAAATATCGTGGTAGAAGTAGCATGTTTTGTCATCCTCCCTCTTGATCCTTGGCTCTTATTAGGTATATGAAGCCTGTGAGAGTTTTATGGAAAATGTGGCCAACTTAGAGATGCAAAGCAGATGTTCGATGAAATGCCTCAAGTAACCAAGTTTTTGTCTTTCTATCTCAGCATTTTGTCGAAGAAAAAAGCGTAGAAAAAACTACTTTTTTTTTAGAAATGACCGTTTATCTACCGATAAATTACTTGCTGGTGATAAATTAAGTAACCGTAAGATTGGTTATAAGTATTATTAACAAATAGTTCCAAAGAGGAAGGTTCATTTGCATGGTTGTTTTCTTTTGCGAAACGGGGGAGCGCTACACGTGTCTCTATTTGTTTTCATTCATCATAAATAATGAATATGAATTTGTTACCACATTCATGAATTCATCATGAATAGTGAAGATGAATTCTTTATTCTTTACATCATTCATGATGAATGTTATACCATTCATGATGAATATCCTGTGAATGTCTGGGACACGTGACACGCTCTCATTTATTGCAGTCGCTAGCTCCAAATATGTGAAAAGTAAATATTGTCGCACTCTTTATCTTTTTTCAGGAGCTCGAGCTAATATTGTCGTGTTAATTCTACAAAAAACATTTTCATCCTTTTTAGGTAATTCAACATTTTCTATTGTTAGATTTTTCTGAAATCGTTCGAAACCCCCTGGTCTTCGTTAGAAATTTTTTGTTATTTCTATTTGCAAATTGCGGAGACTATTTTTATGTCTCAAAGCTTGGTTCGATTCATTGATCGATAAAGTTGATCTCACAGTTTCAAGTTACAGATTTACAAATGGATTCTTGATGATTCTTTGTTCTGACCATGATTGCATCAATTCTGATGATTTATACCAAACAGTAGACTTTTCTCTCTTCCAAAATAATAAATCCTTGCTAGAAATACAGCGTACACGTGTCTTTTCTTTGTTTAATGGATGTCTTGAAATAAATGTCCACCTTTAAATGTTTGTGTTTATTTTCCCATCCTACCCTTATGAGATTGTCAAAATTTCACTTTCTATAATTAAGGGTAAGGAGCCGTTTATCTAAACACTTACCCGATAAGCACTTACCGGTAAAATTCAACACTATCGTTTACGTACCGGATAAGATTTTATTCACTAAAACGCATCGTATGCAAACAATTTATCTCGGTAAGCGTTAACCATGGTAAGAGTCATCGTCCTCACTTACCGGTAAGACTCTCGATTCTTGACTTCGCTCTTACCGGGTAAGATTTTTAGTCCTTGCCATATTCATCCGGTAAAGTAAAGTGACTTGGTAAGCGCTTACCCGGATAAGTGTTTGGTAAACGACACCTAAAATTGTTCTTTTATTAATTAAAAAATATAATGATTACAGATTCTTCAAAAAATGTGTTTTACATTGTATACATTTATTTTGGAAGAGAGAAATGAATTGTTTACCAAACGCTTACCCGGGTAAGCGTCTATCGACTCACATTACCTTGCAAGGTAAATATAGTAAAAACCAAGAATCTTATCCCGTACAAGCGAGGTAAGTGAAAACGATAACTCTTACCACGATTAAAAAAGAATTATTTTACGGTGTAGTTTTTTTACAGTTTGAGATTTATGTGATATGGTCTATGGTTTAACAAAATACTTAAACCATATCAAACCGTTTTTAATATAAAAAAAATATAATGGACTTTAGTGTTTAAAATGTTAAAAAACACGTAATGATGTATAGGTCAAACATCACCCAATGGCCAATGCCCAGTGGTCAACAGTCAATGTCACATCGTCACCGACATTCTTTTTTGGGTCGGATCTTTAGCTTAACCATGGCCCATTTATCTTCGGCCATCGTCATCCTAATATCTTCAAATCAAATCTACCGAGTTTCCAAAAATTACGAGAACGCAGAAACCCTAGAAGTCATCTTCCTATTCCCTAATTTGGGGGTTTTCTTACCTGGTTATGGATTCTCTGCTTGCCACCTATACATCTTCAGATGAAGAAGAAGATCAACAACAATCTCACCAGCACCAAAAGCCTAAACAAAATCAATCCAACATCCCTTCGCAACCTACATCCAAATTCTTCTCGTCTCTCCCACCTCCAAAAGCTCCCCAACAACCCTTAACAGTCACTAATCCATCATCTTCAAAACCCAAGAAGTTTTCACTGCCTGAATATCGATCCGATTCAGCCCTTCCACCGCCCAATTCCTCCTCTGCATCTTTATTTTCTAGACTTCCTCAACCTAAAGCCGAAAGGTCCGACCCATTCTCTTTGGACCCTAAACCTAAAAAAGTTGTTCAGTTTCGGCCACCAGTGATGCCCAAAGTTGAAGACGATGATGATGAAGAAGACGATGATAAAGAAGAACGAAGGAAAAAGGATGATTTCATACCTCAAGCGCCTTCTGTGAAGTCGTTTTTGTCGAGTATCCCTGCGCCGAGGAACTCGGGTTCACTGGGTGCTTTGCCTTCATCAACAGGCATGGGTCGAAGATCGATTTTGGATGATGAAGTACCAGCGTTATCGAATTCAAATGTTGTTAAGGACACAGTTAATAAAGCCAGTGATGATCAGGTAAAGTATGAAAATAGCTTTGTTGGCAATGACAACTCTTCCAATGTGAATTTGTCTGGTGCGAGTTACGTGAATTATGATAATACTTACAATGGCTATGTGGGTTCGAATGAGAATGCGGATGTGGCTGCAACAAGTGCAGATTATGCTAGCTATGATTATAGTAATTACGGAGGGTATGAGAATGTTGATACGAATCATTCAAGTTATGGTCCAGCTGCTCCTGCAAGTGATGATCATGCAAACTATAGTAGTCATGAGGGTTACAGTAATTATGGGAACCATGGGCAGTATGAAAGTAAGTGGATTGATCGTTCTAGTGGAGATTTGGAGCCAGAAATTTCGGGGCCACCTATACAAAATGTGGCTAGGGCACCTGGCAAGAGAGGCAGGAATGAGATTCCTCAGGATGTAATCGAGGTTAGTCAGGATGAGCTGATGAAGAATCGGCCTCGAGAGGACCAAGTCAAAATGACTGGAATTGCTTTTGGGCCTTCATATCAGGTAATTTTGTTTGTCAAAAAGTTCATTTCTAATGGCACTTCATTCAAAAGCAATAATGTTATAAGTAGTTTTATACTAGAGGGTCAAATAATATTGATTTTTGTTCCATGGTGTTTGCTTCCTAGTAACTGAATGAGAGTGGCAAAGAAATCTTGACATGAATTTTTCTCACTTGCTGAATTGAGCAAAACAGCTAGGAGTCATGGAGATAATTCACTCTATGAAAAGCAGACAAAATGGGCTAATTGATGCTTATCATAATTTACAAGGTTTAAAACAATATATTAGCAAGCTAAGATCTTGTAGTATTTTGAAGAAAAACCGCCTTAGTGTACTAAGATTGTGTAGCATGTAGGTGATGCTTTTCACTATTATTACAAAGCCCACTTCACTTGAACTTATAAACACAAGACTCGTCTTGTGAAAAGGTCACTTTAAGGGACTTAATGGCATTGCCTTATTTCCTTGGGATTGAATCAGATACTGAACTTCACTCACCCACATGGATAACTTGGTATTGAAGTTCATGTTAAACTTGAACTGTTAATTATCGCAAGTTTGGAGGTATGATGTTCAGTAATTTTAGGAGTTGTCAGCGGGAATTGACTATAGAGGTTTTGCATGCAAAGAGTATTGTGAAGTGCTCCTAAGGTATCATAGTGTAAGGATATGTGAGGCAAGCCAATCATAAGATGGCTATCTGATTAGGTAAACTGCTTCTTTTGGCTCTGCGAAGTTAAGGTTTAATGGTTTAAGATTAAGCCCAAAAAAAGTGTCTCCTTGTGAGTTATGATTTTTTTGTCCCATAATAAGAAATTAAGAACCTACTTCAAGATGTAACATTTGAATAAATTTGATGTTTCACAATACCCTTCCCTTTTAAAGATTGGATAAGGATACCTTTAGTCAATCTCTAGTTTCTTGTGTAAACTTCCAAAATAATTGTTTTTACTTTTCAACTACTTTTTTGATCTTTAAAGTGGACATTCTTTTGGGGCGGAGGAACTAATATAATGAGGGATGATCTGAAAGTAACAGACCTAGGACCATAAGGTAATGAGAATGGTATGATCGCATGAGAATTGAGTCACTGTTTTTTTATATATTCACGTGCCAAATCTGAAACTCTATTGCAGTGCATGGTGATAACTGAGTAGGAATTTGTTTAAGATTTTGTCTTAGTATGTAATGATGATCATAGACTTGCTTCGACATAGGCACAATGTTGTAGTTTAGGGTTAAATAGAATGTACGGATGAAGCTGGAAACAAGGACTAGATCGTCAAACATTACCTATTGCAAGATCTCAAGCTCAACTATTCCAATGCCCCCACTTGGGGAGAAAATCTCAATCTATAAACTTCCATGGTTCCACTTTGAAAGATGGGATTTTTGTTTTTTCACCGATCTTTTCTTCTCGTTTCTAATTTGACCGCTTCACTACAAGTGCATTTGGTATGTGGGACAATACAACAAGACAAAAAACTTGTTGTCCCACATTGGGGGCAACAATTAGACTGGGACCGGACAAGATTGAGCCGGATAAAAAAGTGTTTTTGTCTTCCCACAAAAATAGGTGGAATAAAATCAGTGAGATGGGACAACTTGGTAAATTACTAAACTACTCATGTCAAATTAAAACCTTAAAACCCCTTCACCTACCCATCTCACTCTCGCCCGTTCAGTCTATTCCTGTCCAGTTCAGTCTCGTCCAGCACTTTACGTGTATGCATATAGGGACATCTAAGTTTTGCATGGGTTATTGTTGTGTTGATACCATCTCTTTTGGATAAGTTGCAGCCTGCTTCTTCAGCCAAGGGGAAGCCGACGAAGCTGCACAAGAGAAAACATCAGATTGGATCTTTATACTTTGATATGAGATCGAAAGAAATGGAGCTTGCAGAGCGGCGCTCGAAAGGGTTTCTTACGAAAGCAGAAACACAAGCCAAATATGGGTGGTGAGAACCTTTTCCCATTACCTGTTGTTATCTATTCAAGTCTACAAAGCCAAAAGGCTTCTTTGCCTGCTGGCTACTCTTCCTTCATGTTTTGCCATCACACTTGTTAAAAGGCAACAACTTTTTCATATGTTGATTTTGTGTAAACATTTTTTTCTTTAAATGAAGAAGGCTTGCAAAGATTTTTGCTTTTTTGTTTTCTGAACTATGCCCTCAATGTTTCTTTTTTGGATTAACCTTGATATCCAACCCACTATGCGAGCCGACTAATCCAGGATGACCACCACTGCCCTCGATGTTTATGCAAGGGGGATGGGGAATTTAGGTATTTCACATTAATGAGTTTTTAGTTAAATTTATAACCTTCTGGCCTATTAATGGAAAAATGGCTCCCTATGTCGTAGATTTATTTAAAAACTCATTTGAGGTTATATACCTAAATTATCTTTGCAACCCGGTAACCCCTGCACTGGTCCACCCCAAAGAGCATCATGCGGAAGGCAAATTAGGTACGCAACTGTCCTCTCAATGTTTCTTGAGAGTACATGGACAAAATAGGACTGCGAGGGTGAGAATGAGGTAAGCAAAAGAATTACGCAAGGTTTTAGGGATTTTAATTTGACACGAGTGTTTTAGTATTTTACCAATCTGTCTCTATCTGTCCGAGTATTTGGTGGGATCAAAAAGATGCATTTTTATCTTACTAAGCTTTGGGTATTAATGTCGCATCAAATATGGGGCATATTTTTGTTCGGTCTAATCCTGTCCTGCATACAGTTGTAACTGATAAATTATTGTGATTTGCATAGTTTATGATTGATCTATACAAGAACAATTTAAGTATGCAAATGTACATCTTACGACTATCATTGTTTTAGTTTTCTTAGACGTAGTTATTTTTTGGTACCGAAGGAGCAGGAACTGCCATTTTAACCCTTCTCGAGGATTCCGTCCCCAAAACCAAATTTATCTACGGTGGAATTTGACCGGTTTGTGTCGGTTTTGTTCAAACACGTAAAAATGGTTGTAACGACATTAAATTATCCCTGCCATGACCTTTTCATTTTTTTTGGCAAAATAAGAGCTTGAACTAATCAAAACCTTTGATATAATTGAAATCCTGTTTAAATGGTCGATCGAATAGAAATACAGTTCACAAAGGAATTGACTTCGACTTCGTTTCTTCACTGCGAGGCCAAAAACGTAGTTTGAAGATTCTAAAGATTTCGAGAAAATCTTGATGAATTATGTTTGATTTTGTTGACGAAGAGGTATGAGAGAATACAGGTTTTTAATTAAGCTTAGTTTTTTGAGTTTATTGGAAAAAAAAAACCTGCCCGGTTTTTCATAAGCTTAACAGATAAGCCATCTTTTTGAAACGCTAGCGTTTCAACAAGTTGAACCATGTGTTTTTTCACTTTTTTTTAATTACGGTCTTTTATATTATTTTTTTAGGTCATTTTACACTGTCATCTAGTTTACGAGTTAAATTGAAAATTGTAATGAGAAAGCAATAAAAAAAGAGAGGATAGATTGTTGGATTGAATTTGGAACCCCATGGGGTGATCACACAAGATGGTAACAAGAAAAGAAGTCTCAAGATGTTTGCAAAGCAGCAAATGTGCCACCTCTCATCATCTTTCTGAACTCTCCAAAATCCACCACCCCATCTCCATCCTCATCCACCATCTTGATCATGAGCCAGCATTCGTCGATGGTTCGACCCTGTCTCAGCCCGAGCGACGACAACACGGACGTAAGCTCGTCAACCGAGATGAACCCATCTCCGTTCTTGTCAAACACATTGAATGCCTCTCGGATATCCTCTTCTTCATCCCTTTCCTGCATTATTGCTTCATGGAACACGTAGAACACTTGTTGTATTTCCTCTTCTTCGTCCCACTCCTCCATTATTGTTTCATACAACCCCCGAAACTCCTCCATGTTCACGGATCCATCACCGTTTGTGTCGATATGATCAATCATGTGTCCAAGATCGTCCTCGGGGATGTTGATCCCGAGGTTTTCAAGAGACATGGTTAGCTCTTGAGTGGTGATCTTGCCGTCGCCATTGTGATCGAACATTTGGAAGAGATGATGAATCTCAGAGAGATCCATGAAGAGAGATTGGAGGTTGTAGAGATGTATGAAAGGAGGAGGGTGGGTGGGAAGAAGCAAGAAAGGTAGAGTTGTGATCAAGATCAAGATCAAGAAGATGAAGAGATTTCTATCAAATATGGATTTTGGGGGAAATTGGTTTTTAAAGAAGAGATTGGAGGATAAGGAGTGAAGACCCATCAAAATCGTACTTAGAATTTTTTGGGGTTTTCTTGGTGGAGATTAAAGTTGGTTAAGAATACCGTACACGTCGTTTTGTAATACGAGTCTGAATGATTCGAGCTTCTAACGAGCTAATTGAGTTCCGAGCTTAATAGTAATCTCGAACACAAAACACAGTTCGTCCGACTTAATGAGTCGAGTTCCATAATATGAATATTCAATTCGACTCGTTCGAAAGCTTTTAAACGTTATGAGTAGAAATGCGTCATTCGAACATGCACTTTTTCGAGTCAAACGTATTTATATGTTTATAAGTTATATAATCAAAATATATAAATTATCGAGTTTGAGCAAATAAACGAGTTAATTGCTCTCGAGCTCGGTATTTTGAATCTGAGTTAAAAAAATAAAAAAATTATTCGAGCTTGAGCTTGAGCTCGAGCCTGATATTATTTTTTCAAGTTGAGCTGGAATAGTCTGCTACTCGACTCGGGCCCCTTTGCCTATGAACTACCTATTTTGTGTAGCATTCATGATAAATATTTATGAATAACCTATTTTGTGTAGTATGGTGACAAATATTCATGATGAATGTTTATGTCGTTAGATATATTTATGATGAATAATATTCAATATTATTTTAGGTTATTTATCATGAATACTTCATAAACTAAGTTCCTTGATCGAGTGTTGTTGTATGATGTCAATGATTGATATGCACTTTAATATATGGTTCTATCTTGCATAGATGCTCTTGGATGTTGGAACCACAAATGTTTACAAGTTGTTTTCTTTCTTTATATAAATTTTTGTTTTGAAGTTGGAACCATAACTTGCCCTAACCTACAAGAGTTGGGTTGGGTTGGGTTGGTTTATACTTTTAAATTACTGAGTTGGGTTGAGATTTTCCAACCTGTCATAATTGGGTTGGGTTGTTAAAATGTCAAAAACCGTCCAACTCAATCCGCGTACACCCCTACCTAAAATATTTAAAGTTTCTAAATGAACCTTCTTTTTAAAGCGTAATGCTTGTTTCATAAACAGGTATTGAACATTGTGATTTTCAAAATCGAAACTGATATTTGTAGATATTACTGATTACGTAGAGGTTTAAATAAGAAAGTTAAATATTATGAGAATGTAAAAATGAAATTTTCATATATAATTACAAAAAACTTCATTTGAAAATGCATCTAAACCCATGTAAATAGTTTATGATGTGAGTTATATTCATCTTGAAATAACTTTTTTTTTTTACATTTTTTCAATAATGTACACATCAACCTTTTCTTGACCAAATGATCAAAGATAGAGTAACCTATCTTTACAAATTTTATAGGGTTTTTGCCTTTTTTTTTTTTTATTGGTAAAAGATGTGAAATAACAACCTATTTTTATAATTTTTTTTTATTATAGTATTCTACTTTCAGTTAATCTTATTACAGTAATATACTTTCATAATATTTTTTACTAGATCATTGTACTTTCAAAAAAATTACCCGTTATAGTATTGGATAACTTTTTAAATTAAATTTACCCATTATACCAGGTTTCTTTGCCACCTCATCGTCTATGTAGGCTGTCCACATGTACGATAACGATGACATGACATTTCATATTATAACATTATACTTTCAAAATCATTTTATTATAACATTACCAATTTCTATTACAACATTGTACTTTTAATTTTAATATTTTTATCATTTAAACATTGTAAATTTGATCAAATATGTTTCCTAAAAATTATAATAAATTTTATTTGAAATTATAATATCGTTTTTTTATATTTGTTTTTTGGCATATTATATAAGACAAAAGACACCCAAATTGATAACTTTTGTATAGCATTAACATATTTGCAATAATATATCAAACAGTACATGAATACTATAATATTATAATTTTTAATAAATATATTTGATTAAATTTACAATGTGTAAATAATAAAAATATTAAAATTAAAAATACAATGTTGTAATAGAAATTGGTAATGTTAGAACCAACCGACCATAATCGGATCCGATCGGATCCGATCCAAAATTTCAACATCCAAATTGTATCAGTCGGTTCATGGCAGTTAACCAAACCGATCCAATTCAATTACCATCTAATTAATAACTATATATAATTATTAATATTTTATAATATTGTTTTTAGTTGATTTTTATATGCATTGTTTTTTTAATAAGTTGAGAAAATATATGAATAATTGATTGAAAATTGAATCAAAATATTAGATGAATCCAATTCGATCCGATCATCCATTGAATTGGATTGGATGTCCAATGTTACTTGAATTAAATAGAATGACAAAATCCAACACCTAATGGATGATTGGATCGGATCAAATCCACCTAAATCATTGTATTTTAACCAATGAACACCCCTAAGCTACACCAAAGAGTACGGTTGTTTCCGTGAACACTCCTATTAAAACTGTTTATATACGACCCGAATAGACTCAAAAGAGTTGAAACAAGGCCAATCATGTCAACTTCATGAAAACTAGGTTCACAATGCCCCCGGCTGCTAGTCGGTTTACACAAGTTACATCGTCCGATTGAATGCAGGACTCATTGTAGATACGACTACAATGCATTTTAATAATGATGAAAGATGCAATCTTGTAAAACAAAATGAACAAGAAGATTTTAAATGTACGGCAAAAGTAGATGGATAAAAAGGGCAGTTGATATGGAAATACGAAACAGACAACAATACCACCATGGAGTTATACACAAGGTTCAGTTAGGGGTTTTTCATTAAGCCCTGTATAGATAAAACTGTCTGTGTGGATGAATCTAGCTGTATAGGTTGAAAAGTTTTTGTTTGAGAAGGGCTTTTCATAGATGAATGGAGCGTGTTTTCTAACTGGAGTGACAGGTTTAGAAAAAACTTGGTTTTCTACATAAAGTTTCCCCCTAGAAGCTTACTGAATAAGACATTTTCTATATCATTAAGCCACTACCAAACTGTCATTTATAGCCTTTCATTAAGCTGCTAAAAAACAGGCTCTTGGGATTCCTAGAGTTAGCAGAACCACCAGTACCACCAAAAACCACTGCTGCAATCCACCTAGTCCACAATGGGAAAAGTTGTATTCCAGATTGCTATCGATTAGCAAACAGAAATGAGCACAGCCCTACACCTGGATGGTGATGCTATATTGCAACCCAAGTGGGCAAAAAAGAGGTTGGTATTTGGTAAATGCCAAGAACTATTCCTCACTTTTAGCAATTTACCAAGAAAGTTAACCTCAAAGGATTATTTAACCATACAAGAGCAATGTTCATGGCTGTCTAAACTAAAGATGCTGAAAAATACAAGAAATAAGAAGGCATACTTTGTATAACAAGGACACAGGTTTTAAATGGAGTGAGGTATGATGTAGCGTTGAACTCAAGCCTTAGGAGCCAAGACGTTTTTCATGGCGGCAAATATGTATATAATCACACACACACGTTTATTACTCAATGATTTGGTGATATTGAACAATTTAAAATAGGTTATATACTATAAACTAAGACACTCAAAAGGGAAAAGAAATCAAATAAAGCCTTACAAAATGGCGCACCAGGCCATGGCATGCCACAGGCTTAACATGGCGACGGAGATGAGCCTTGAGCAATGACATGCCATGGTGGCTGCCGTGGCGAGCCTTTTAGAGCACTAGATGATACAAGGAGGTTCAAAATGAGAATGACAAAAAGTTTGAAATCATGAGAAATGATCTCAACGTCAGATGAGATTATCCTAACGATGTTATTACTTACTATAAAGTTGGTAACAACAGTATTTTTAAAGAGTAGCTAAAAGACAGACCACAGATGGGTCCATTATCCAACAATAAAAACCGCATGGATGCATTCTACCAAAATTACATTGCAAAGAACTATATCTACCATACGTTACATGTTGAAGTGAACTTCATGTTGTTAAAAACCTATTGTGTTTTTTATAGATGATAAAGAAGTAGTATAGTCCACCAGAACAAAAGACAACAAATCTATATGAACTTATTGTGTTTATAAAGAAGCTGAAGGAGTAGATGCTAAATAAATGGCATCAGAGTGCACAGCTTATTGTATGATAGAGAAAAGAAAGACAACAGATATTTCCAGCCTAGAAACTGCGAGTGTTGCTGTTCCAAGAAAGGTGCTTTGAGGACTTGCATGAAGAACCTTAAGGGCTTGTTTGTTAGCAGCTTAATGAGCTTAATGTGACTCACAGGTTATTCAGTCAGCTATACTGTTTGGTAGTGGCTTAATGATGTAAAAAGTGGCTTATTCGGTTAGCTTCTAGGGGAGAGATTTATGCAAAAGCCCAAGTATTTTTCCTAACCTGCCCCTCCCAATTCAAAAACATGCTCCTTCGATCTATGAAAAAACCCTTCCAAACAAAAACCTTCTCAATCTATACAGACAACTTTATTCATGCAGGACTTAATGGAAAACAAACCAAACAGCCCCTAAGTGTAGCCAAACAATTCACTTAAAAATTCAAGGGCAACATCATGATAAACTCAGATAATACTCCTAAAATGCAGAAAGACCGACAATATTTGATTACAAAAAACAGTTTGCTGGTGGTGGTTTTCACTCCTCTAATTCCCAACAAATTCGAAGGCCACAGATCCTGGAGAAAATCCTTCTTCAACAACAAGCTTCTGTTCCTCAAGAGGAACTGTGGTAGTGTAATAAAGAACTTATATAAAACCCCATTATAAAGATTTATCCTAGACTTTAATCTCGACCGTACCACTCTTCCAGCATTACCATATCATGTTGAAGCAACAAAACCATGAAAATTTGAAACCCGGGAGCTTCTTTAAAGAGTAGTAAAGCCACAAAAAGTCAAAGCCCACCTTAAACTTTTGAGATGAAAGGGATCGACGTTAAATAAAGGGAACCAAAGTACACAGCTTATTAGTTGACAGCGCAAAGAAGTCACTCCAAGACAACAAATTTCTCCAGCGTAGAAACTGTGAGTTTTGGTGTTCAAAAATAAGGTGCTTTGAGGACTTGCATAGTTGCATGAAGCACCCAAGTGTAGCCAAATAATTCACATGAAGATTCAAGGGCATGATGATAGAGTATCTTAAAATGCAAAAAGACAACGATATTTGAACTTTGATTACAAAAAACTGTTTGCTGGTAATGGTTTTCAACTCCATCTAACCCCCAACATATTCAAAACTCTCATATCCTCTAAATTGATAAATATAAAGAAGCAAGAGCAAGCTAGCAACATGCCAAGGCACTACAAAATCTTGAGCAAATCACATTAGATAGTGTTCAAGACTGCTTTCGCACTGTTTAGCTCGACTCTCCAACAGAAAGAACCTATCTTTGACGTTCTCGGGCGCCACTCAGCTACTCCCAAATAAGGGCCAAGATCTATATTCAAGTCTAATCTCATTTTTCGCCAAAAGATATCTGGTTCTCAAAGAGATATGCTTTAAAGATTGAGGTGCTAAAAGCTACAGAAAACCTATAGGTATCAGAAGTGTGTATGCAATTAATGTCAATAAAAGCATTGCCCTAAAAATTTCAAGAATTCCCTCAAGCAAACTGATGAACTTGATCTTTCACTAACTCAATTTATTCCAATTATTCCCTAGGTAGGGAGCAAATGCTGCACACAGTCATACTCCATAATCAACACACAACACCACTCAACAGTCTTGTCCGTCCATCCTTAGCTACTTACAGCAACCCATAGGCACATACATTTAAGAAAATAAACAAGCGGGTGTAAGTTATCAATTCATTAGCAGATAAAAGTTGGATATAGTGAAACAAAATCAAATTATTCATAAACATCCAAACATAAGTAATAAGAGTCAACTTCGATGAACTCACAATTACATAAAAAGATAAAAAAAGTTTTAATGGTAACAAATCAAAGTACCATTCAAGACTGTTACTGACCGAAATTATTCAATTTCCAAGAAGGCTCAACTCCACATTGACCTTACGGAGTGTCCCACGGCTTAGCCTCAGGAACAGCAACAACCATCCCTTGCATCTCCTGCGTGAGTACGACCTGGCACCCCAACCTCGAATGTTTATTCAGAATCCTATGCCTTGCATTCCTCTTCAACACATACTGCTCGTCGTAGGTCGCCGGCGGGAGTTTCCCAAGCCACTCTTCCGCGATGTTGACCTCGCACTCGGCGGAACAGGCATCGATGTCCTCGAGACGATGGGAGGCGGGATCGATGAGATTGTGGTTGCATAAGGCTTTGAGAAGGGTTTGACCGGTGAGACCGATGATATCGCGCTTTTGGCCGTCGAAATCGTAGGCTACGAGCTTGACGATTCGATCAGAAACCTTCGCAGATGAAGATGATGTGGCAGATGAACGTGAGATGATGGCGCGAGAGTAGAGAGAAAGGGTAGGGTTTCGGGAGATTTGGGAAGATAGTCTGTGTAAACTGGCGATCGCCATTGTTGGTTGGGGAGAAGAGAGGGGAAAGGAAGGGGGCCGATTTGGGGTTTGATAGGTATTCCGGATCCATATGATGAAAACGTGACCGTACTTGTACCAAACGCATAAAGACTTGTACCTTACACACCATTAGCAAAACCTTCATTTCGTACGGGGTAAATTTGGACATCCATCTCATTTTTATTTTGTACAAATGGAACTCTTTATTTGTGTTCCGACAAGAAAATAAATGCAAGAAAATAACTTTTTTTTTGATAAATCAGAAGATTCAATCTGTTATGTTAGTCGACTAATCGTAGGACGTTCACCTGTTTTACAGATAGCCCGAAGTCACCATATTTAAACATCTGTGGCTACAAAGAGATTTTTGTTCCTACTTGAATTTGAACTTGGGATTTCCAGACACTTTTGACCTTTAGAGCCCAAATTCAAACCAATCAAACACCACCCTTGTGGTTAAGAGAATAATTTTTTGTGTTCTATAACTGATGAGAAAGGAAATGCAAGGTGGTGTTTTTATAAATACTAGTTGTGTACCCGCGCAATGCGGCGGGAGCCATGAATTTTAACGATTTTGAAGTTTCACTGGTTTTATAAGATAAGATTTAACGATGATATATGTTACACTTGGTCTTTACATATTAATACAATTTGAATAAATAAGAGTTATGGTTCCAATTACAGACTATCGATGAAAAAAATTGTATGACAGTTTAAAATCCAATATATTTAAAATCCAACATATTTAAACGACTCCACAAATGTGTTCGATTTACACCAAGAGCAAAGAACCAAGAAACTTGAGTTTTAAGATAAACACTCAAAACCAATAAAGAGAACTACAAATTTGACAGATCATAAGCCATGAAAAGACCCAAAAAAATGGGTTTTAGAATGAAATTTCAACTGCTTACCCTMTTTCTTGTCTAGAAACTCAGATTAAGGTTGAATTAATACATGTATATATATATTTCAAAAAAACCCAAGAACATATTAATTCAGAACATATTATACAGTGCAATTTGGACAGTCTAACCCCAAAATATATAGTATATGTATAAATAAATAACTATAAAAGTATAAATCGTAAATATTAAAAATATTTTTTCACAATATATATAATAATATAATTAAGTCAAAAACTATTCAATATTTGACTCATTTCGAAGATATTAACGAGACGATTATAATGGTGTAACTTGTTAAAATAAAAATGTATTTTTTTAAACATGTTTTAATTGATATACGATTATGTATATTAATTTGATAAAGGTTTAAAATGAAACATTTAAAGGTGAAGGACGTAAAGTAAATTAATTAACTAATTATAGGGGTATAAAGTGTAAATTTAAAATTATAATTTTTAAAAAATCTTGTGAAAGGGTGAGTGTATGTGAGAAGATGAGGGCCTGAAGAAGTGAAAAAATATAAAAAGTATTTTAGTCATTTAGTATTTTAAGACTTTAAAACTTTTGTTAAATTTGCTTTATAAGATATTATAGATATTGTTATTTATTTACAATTATGGGCCATATATTGTATGGTCCAAATGTGTGAGGTAGTTTGTTTTTCTATACTTATTGATCTGATAAGTTTAATGAATTATTTGTTTCGTTGTTTTCTTTATTAATTAATAAGATGTTATTAAAATGTCAAAGGAAAAAAACGAGCTTTTATTGATTAAGGCACCAAATTTCAAACCAACCCTTTGGGGAAAAGAAAAACGAGACCACTTCACACATCTTGCTCCAATCGTCGTTCGTGTATCTCTTTTTGTTGCTCCCCTCCTCATCCGCTGCTCGTTGTCTGTGTTGTTTCCCTACTTCCTATATGTGCTGCTCTCATCTTGATTCGTTAGTAATCTCTCTTTACCTTAGTTGGTTGATTCTAAGAGTGTTACAAATACTGCATAATTTGCAACACATCGCTCTAAAACGTATGGTTTAGAACTTATACGGTAGGATTCACGCTTTGATTTGCCATATCATGTTTCAATCTGGACACGGAAAATAATTTTTTTCAATAACGTTGTGTATTTATAGTTACACAAGTCGAACACAACATCCCCACCCAATGCAAACTTACAATATTGAGTCTATGCCTTTAGGTGCATGTGAAGTTGTGGACCTTGCATAGATTGTGAGGTTGGACATGGGCATGGTAATACGGCGGGGATGGGGTGGGTTTTGTAATCCCTGGCTCCGGCCTCGGTTTTTAGTAACAGCCTCCAACGGATATGGGGATTAACATTCTGCCCCTGGTCAAACCTCTTGAAGTCCATTTGGACCATTTCCTTTCAGTTTCTTATTATTTGAAATCCAATAACAATAGAGGCCCATTATCAGAATTTCCAAAGCCCAAATACTTATTAAATGGGAGATGCCGTATTTTGTTATACAATTGCATTTATACAGCTACTGTCATTTTACTATTTTGTTGCATTATACATATTTATTTCCCTTTTCAAGTACGAAACAAATCGGGTGGACTCTTCATGGATGGAGAGGCTTTTGAATAGAACGGGAGATTCTTGACAATTGTGTTTTGCTTGTGTTTGTTATATTTTTTGACATTTAAATGAAGGGTTGGATTCACGTGAGACCAGCATGTTTTCGTGAGACCACTTTTTTACAATTGAAACTTCACAGCAAAATGTTGTGAAGGTAAAAAAAAAAAGTCGAACCTTCATAGTGAAAACACTGTGAAGGTTACTTTCACAACATTTTGCTGTGAAGCTTTAAGTGTAAAAAAATGATCTCACGTGTCTCACGAAAACAAGATGGTCTCACATGATCTCAAGTTTTTTTAAAATAAATATCGCATTATATTATCTTTGAAGCTTATAATTTGATGAAATATGGACCTTGAGAAACAAATTCCTAATTTTAATTTTGTATTCAGAACATTTATAAAACAAACATTATCTCATCTATTAATCTATATTTTGTAAAATCATTGCTTATTTCTTTCAGACTGTTTATTTAGCACTGAAAATAGACATCCATTATCATAATTCAGACAACGTCTTAATTCAAACTGAGAGCTTAGTCCAGGCAATGTTCATTGAAAAAAATAATCCCTCACTACGATATTATTTGTTAATACTTGTGTTTTCTTTCTGTTACATTCTTTTTCATATAAATGAAGTCATGATTTTTGTTTGACCTCTAAATGAAAACATGCAACCATAAGGGTGGTGCTTGATTGGTTTGAGCTTGGGCTCCAAAGGTCAAAAAGTGCATGGAGGTCCCAGGTTCAATCAAAGAGGATTATAAATCCCCTTGTGGTCACAGAGGTTCAAATATGGTGACTCCGGGCTACCTGCAAAGCAGGTGGTCGCCTTAGGATTAATCGGTTCGCATAGCGGGTTGGATATTCAAGTTAATAAAAAAATGAAAACATGCCTAGTTAAATAATTTCTTCCAAAAGGAAATAAAAAAATATAACAGGTTTTAAAAGTTCAATCCCATTAAAATTAAGTGATTACCGAGCGTATAAATATATAATAAACAAAGTGGTGTCAACGACACCTAGGATTAATGACGATTTGTTTGTTTTTCTATACTTGATACGCAAAATTTGATACATTAAAGAGTGTTTGTCATTACTGGTCATCGGAATCCTCGAAACTTGATCTCTACACTACACTTTCTTATGACAACCGTACTTAAAACTAAAACAAGCTTCATTTCTCACCTTCCAAATTGCCAAATGCAAATAGTTACCCATAATGAACAGTCGAACTCTGATTTGAATGATTTGATCAAATTAGTTGGTCGTTGGTCGAAAGTTAATTGACAAACTGACATGGTTATCCTATTCGATCTCCTTACACTGCCCATTCGCATATCTTCATGTCTATATATGATATTTAATTTTTCAGATCCAGCAAAGAACCAAAGAAGTTTGTTTTGAAATACAGTTCATGTCAAATTTGAATCTCGAGGGGTTGTTTCTCGATCGATATCATGTTCTTCCAACTACTAAACACATGAACAAATAGTTGAACATACATACAACTTATGAGTTTTAAGCAAAATTGGACATACATGCAACTTATGAACAAATAGCTTAACAACAATGGTTGTGGAGGTAGAATCATTGGTAATTGGTGGACGATGGTGGTTATGGAGGACGTGAAGATGGTGGATAGTGGTGGTGGTGGTGGTCGACAGTGATAGAGGAGGTAGTTGTAGCCTATGTGGCGGAGGTAAGTGTGATGGCGTGCAATGGTGGAGGTTATGGTGGAGTTGCTGGTGGCCAACGATACTAGTGGTGGTGGAGATGGACGGTGGTGGTTGTGGAGGACGTGAATATGTTAGATAGTGGTAGTGGTAGCCGATAGGTGGCCGACGGTGGTAGTGGTGGTGGTGGGCAGTGGTAGTGGTAGTCTATGTTGGTGGTTGTGGCTATGGATGGTGGTGGTCGGTGGCCGATAATGGTTGTAGAGGTGGTGATAGACGATGGTGGTCGGTAGTCAATGGTGGTTGAGGAGGAGGTGGAGGTGGCCGACGGTGGCTACCGGTGGTAGCAACGGCCGCAAGTAGCAATGGTGACCATTAAAATAAATATTAAAAGATGATTAATTAGTAATATTTTAGTTTTTGTCTCGTCTTGTCCCATCTTGTTACACCTATTTTGGTGGAACAACACACGCTGTCTCACCTTGTCCCTGTCACATGTCACGTCAAACGTGGAACCGTAAGTCCTAATCTATCATCTGTCATACTAAACGTAGGACAACAAGTTTTATCACGTCCTATCCTGTTATGTCCCATATACCAAACGACTGATAATTTTTTTTCATCCACATGTTTGCACGTCATAAATAGGATGCTTCGAGTATTTCGTATCTTTTCATATTATGGAACAAATTAAAGCTACGATGAGGACCAGCCTATGGATTATTTTGGGTTTTTATGAGCATTATAAATGGTATTATCCTAGTAGGACAATAGAGTACACGTGGCAGCAGGAAACTGTATGAGATGGTGGTCCACGGTGGCGAATGTGTACACGATGTACCAAGTCTACGTGGTAGGGTTATGTAAAGACAAAGACCATGCATTTGCAATAATTATCCTCACATGCCACCATTTCCCATTAACGGCTACAATTAATATTTTATAATACTAATCCATTTATGTATTTAAAAAATATATTATATCATATTATAAAACGTATTTTTAATTGTTAAATAAATAAATAAATCATATAAAACCATTGCTCCTTGGGACACCATTAATATATCTTTTTTTTATTTAAAAAAAATAAATAAATAAATAAACATTAATTAACACGAAATTGATTACCAATAACTTTAATCAGTTTCACACGAAACTCACCTTCAATGACACCAATGTGATAAGGTATTTTTTTTATCTCACTCAGCAACTAAAACTAGTCATCGAACTCGATTCAAAAGGCCAAACCCCACTGTTTATAAGGCATAGAAAGAAGTAAAGGAGGGAGACAGCGAAACAAACTCCAGCAAAAATCGATCTATGTCTCCCCTCCACCCACAAAACGCTTCAAAGGCGATGAACAGCAAAACGACCATATACATACAGCTACAATCAAGTACGAGTTTTTGTCCTGATTTAAAACCAAAATTAACCGATCATATGCTTGATTTAGCTTTATCGATTTAAACTGGTTTTTATTTTAAATATTTGAAATATAAATAAAATGGGTCCTTGGTAAGAAATAATTGAGTTTAATTAGGGACATGAAAGGTGGTGTGTTTCATTAGAAAAACGCCAAAAAATAATTGGTTGTTTTAATCAAATTTACAATCCCCACCTGGTCGCCTGAAACATACCAATCACTTCAAGGATAAAGTTGTCACATATTATTATTTATATCTATAAATATTTTAATTAAAATAAAAAAAAAACATTATAAATCAGTCAAATTTAATAGTTATCAATGTGTTATTTGACAGTTATTGAATGATTTAATGTAGAATGATTAAGTGGTTGGGATGATTAAGAGACTCTCTTTATATAGTGCAAAATGAAATATAATTGTTCGTTAATTGTTTACAATGGAATTAGGGTGCGGAATGGTTAAGGAAGACACATGATACAAAATCATAAAGAGAGTTCTTTAGAACTATTAAGAGACAGACTTTTGTTTCCTAAACAAGATTCACCTCTTAACGATTCAAAAACTGACTCTTAATTAAACTATTAAGATGTAAACAAACAATCTCTAAGACATCTCCAAAATATACTTTAAAAACAAAAATTACTTTCATCTCCAACAGTTTTTTCATTTAGAGACTAGGATATAAATTATATCAGTAATTCTATCAGAAGTAGACATTTAAAATACATTACAATAACAGAATTCACCTAAAAATATATCACTTGAACATTATATCAACCATTGATCCATCTTAAAAGTACACCCATTTTGCAAAAATCCCGAATCCACCACTAAATTCTATTATATCCAATCAACAATTTATATTTCAAACAAGTAAAAAGAAGATAGAAATAAAAAATTGAAGGGGAAGAAATGCAATTGCAAACAGGCCACATGGCTATAGCTGATTGGCAGGAGGTGGACCCACTTACAAGGGCCAATAATTGATCATTCTCCTAATCCACTCTGGACTCTTGCTGGCAATCCGCCTCCTTCTTCCATTCTCCAATTCCCTTAAACCCTACCCTTCTTAAAATCACCAATATTCTGCAGCCCTGTTTTCGCTACAATTAACCTAACCCCCAAAACGCCCAATGCCCTAGAAAACCCCACCTCAAAAAAACATGGCAAATATGCGTATTCAACAACTTCCATTATCATTCTTCATTATCACCCTTTTCACCCTCTCGCTTTCAATTCAAATCTGTGTCTCATATTCTAAAGAATCTGCAACTATCTATGAAATCCTCAGATCAAACGGCTTGCCGATTGGTTTGTTACCAAAAGGTGTGACCAATTTCACTTTTGATGATTCGGGTCGATTTGAGGTGCATTTGGATCAAGCTTGTAATTCGAAATTCGAGAACGAATTGCACTACGATCGGAATGTTTCTGGTAAGTTGACTTATGGTCAGATCGATGGAGTTTCGGGAATTTCTGCTCAGGATTTGTTCATGTGGTTTACGGTTAAGGAAATTCGGGTCGATATACCCAGTTCCGGGTTGATTTATTTTGATGTGGGTGTTGTTCATAAACAGTTCTCTTTGTCGTCGTTTGATACACCAAGGGATTGTTTGGCTTCTACTATGTCGATTTATAATCAGCTCATCACTCAAACTGTGCCTAAGGTAAATAGAATGAAAATATCTTTGACTTTCTTTTAATTTTGACTTTTTGCTATCGAGTTCCACGAATTAACCATCGATTCGTATGAATTCCAAGAATCGCTTTCTGGGTTGTGGAAAGTGGTCAATTTTGAAAAATGGGTTTGGGTTCAGGTTATGAATGAAGCTTGGATTTTGTAGTGAAAATATTTCTGGCTTTTTTTTTAATTTTGCCTTTTTACTAATGAATTCGATAAAATTAACCATCGATTCTTATGTATTCTAAGAATCGGTTTCTGGGTTGTGGATTGTGGTCAATTTGGAAAAGGGTTTGGTTCAGGTTACGAGATGAAGCTTCGATTGTGTAGTAAAAATATCTTTTGACTTTCTCTTAATTTTGACTTTTTGCTATTGAATTCAATAAAATTAACCATCAATTTGGATGAATTCTAAGAATCGGTTTCTGGGTTGTGGAATGTAATCAATTTACAAAATGGGTTTGGGTTCAACATATGAATTAAGCTTGGATGTTGTTGTAAAAATATCTTGACTTTCTTTTCATTTTGACTTTTTGCTATTGAATTCAATAAGATTAACCATCGAATTGTATGAATTCTAAGAATCGGTTTCTGGGTTGTGTAATGTGGTCAATTTAGAAAATGGGTTTGGGTTCAGGTTATGAAATGAAGCTTCAATTTTGTAGTAAAAACATCTTTTGACTTTCTTTTAATTTTGACTTTTTGCTATTGAATTCGATAAAAATTAACCATCGTTTCATATGAATTCTAAGAATCAGTTTCTGGGTTGTGGAATGTGATCAATTTAGAAAAGGGGTTTGGGTTCATATCATGAATTAAGCTTGGATTTTGTAGTTTCTAAAGTCTGACCTCTTTATTTCTGATATGCAGAGCCTATCAAGAAAACTCAGACACCAAAAGCTCCACCATCAAGAACCATCAATGGCGGTTTTATGAATTTGAACTCATTGGGTGCACAAAAGTTGATTCAAATTGGCAACAATATCTCAATCAAGTTAATGGGTATTTCCATTCTTTGTATGTATATGTTTTCTTGAGAAGATCCAAGAATCTTGTGGTGTTGCTTTTTGGGGGTTTTCTTTGTATAGTATATTATAGAGTCTGCAAACAAGTTTGAAATCAACATTTTTGAAGAACATAATGCAGAAGGAAAGCGAATTCGAAAAGTATACGTATTGGAGCAAGAAATCAAAAGGTTGTATGTATATCCGGTTATCATACGAATTTATTTTTACGTTGTTCCGATTCATAGTTAAGAAAATAAAATCGTTCATTCGTGTATGAACCTTGTTTTTCTGTAAAATGTCAAGTATTAGCTCATGAGGTATGCCTACTTCTTGATCAAATGAATAAGGAAATAAGTTGGATCTTTTGTGATGTTTTTAAAGTATATACTTTCGAAATATGGATAGTTATTTTGAGACGGAGGAAGGGGTCATTTACTTAATTGCTTACCCGGTAAGCGCTTACCGATATGAGTCAACATTATGATTTATTTTGTTGCGTAAGATTTTAGTACATTAAAACATATCGAATGTAACAATTTACTGGGTAAGCGCTTACCTGAGTAAGAGTCATTGTCATTTTCACTTACCGAGTAAGACTCTATTATTCTCATCGCTTTTACCCGGTAAGATTCTTGGCCCTTCTCATGTTTATCTGATGAGAAAATTTATCCGATAAGCACTTACCGAGCAAGTCTTTAGTAAACGGCCCCGAAGTAACATTTACATACCGCAAACGTTGACACACACTTTTCCCCTACCCGTACCTGAGATATTTAGGTATATTAGTATATAACCTTAATTGAGTGTCATACTCATATATGCATATAAGTTTAAAGGAGACTTTAATTAAATCCATAACCTTCTGATGAGTATGAAGTTGTTACTTTTAATAGGTCATGAGGTCATGGATTTAATTAAAGTATCCTTTAAACTTACATACGTATATGACACTCATCTTACATTTGGTGAGATTTGAACATTTGACCTTCAAGGATGCTAATAACCCGGGTACTACCCTCTGAGCCACCACCCCTTTAGCTGTTCTTGTAATGTTTCTATTTCAAATATAGACGGCTAGCTCTTTTTTTTTTTTTTTTTTTTGTTTTTTTTTTTTTTTTTTTTTTTTTTTTTGGGGGTTTTTTTTTTTTTGTAAGGGTGTCCGGGCCAAANTTTTTTTTTTTTGTAAGGGTGTCCGGGCCAAAGCCCGACTAATCCCCGGCAAATTTGGAGGCTAAACATGGCCCCACTTAAATGTCGCCAACACTATCCTTCCAGGGCTCGAACTCGGGTTCATGACGGCTAGCTCTTTGCACGTGTGAAATTCCCAAAATCTAGAATACAATTCTATATGTTTTTATGTTGTTGAACATATTCTTGAAAACAATATAGCAAAGGTCTGTGTATATCTTACTCTCTGGACTTCATTTCGAATGTGACATCCTCGATGCATTTTGTTTGGCTTATGTTTTTGTTTTCCATTATGAGTGAAACGTATTGTGCAAGTGTTTAATATATGAATCGACACGTAAAGAAGACGACTAAAATTAATGTCGAAAATTGTGATTGTGACGTAAAAATAGACCCTAAAAGTGGGTGGTTAGTAGATTTACTCACCTACTTGTGCTTGCAAATTGTCGATTGTTTACTATATTTGTAGGTATCCACAATTGGTTGCTTCAAGTGTAATTGCATTATACACATTACTTGTAATATATAAATTTGGAAAAGGAGAAATAAGTATTTTTAATTGGGAGAGATTAATTAAAGTATTTTTTTTTTTTTGCATACAATACCGTTTTGATGGACTAAAATCTTGTCCGGTAAGTAAATGATAGTGTTAAATTTTACCGGTAAGCGCTTACCAGATAAGTGTTTGGTAAGCGACCCCTAAGTCATGTTTTTTTTTTATTAACAAACAATACAAAAATACCAATTTTTGCTAGATAATATTATTTTTCTGTTCGATACTAATTCGTTTGTCGAATGAGATACAATTAAATTCCGGAAGCAACAGGAAAAAATGTTGGAAGCAGGTGTCCAAATTTTTTTTGTTAAAGATAATAACCTATGTCAGAATGAAATAAAAATATATTGACAATTTTATCAGTTAGAAGCGAATGTTAGGTTCCAGTAAGACCAGTTTGTTTTCATGAGAACGGATGTGAAAGTATAGAAACATACTAAACATTCACAAACAGAAACATATGATATAATGTTGGGTATGTGTCCATATTTTAGGCCCATAATTGTGGCCCAAACCAAGAAACAATCCAATCGAAACTCGAAAGCCCGAGATCAGGCCCATAAAAGTTTTGATGGCATGTGAATTTCATGAACCGGTTTAGGTCATTCGCTCCCACATATGATAGATTATGTCTGAAACTGAACCGAAAACATACTAATTGATATCAAACCGATATATGCCATTTTCTGTAACAAATGTTTAACGGTTGGATACTGTTAAAATGGTGCACTGTAAACCATCATTTAGTATGTATACAGAGATGGATGAGAATCTATAAACATTTGTTGTTCAAATGATCTATAAGTTTGACAGGGTAAAAGGTTTTATGGGAAAACGTTCAAACATCTGTCATAATGTAAAATATTGCTGAAATGATATAGTATTAAGACAAATTTTTATTGAATAAGACTTTTACTATAAAAGTCGACATCTTTATAGACTTGATATATTTAATGGTCTTATTGATACAATCACTATAGAAGTGATGCACGAACGAATTTAGGCCCACATCCGAGTCTAAAGAGTTGAGTCCGACATGATTGGCTTACTATAAATAAGTAGGGTTAGGACCAATGGTTCCATTTTGTCTTGATACATAGATTGATTAAATGTGTGTATATATATATGGAGAGATAACTGATTAGTTTGTGGTAACCGTGAGATCCAATGTAAATCATTTGTTTTGAGAAATTTAAGTATATTTCTTAAATAAGCTAAAATAGTAATATAATATTTCTATTTTTGACAGCTAAACAAAATATTTAATTAAAATTAGTTACTTAGTATATTAATTACCTAATATACATCGTATTTTAAAGACGTTTGTGAATCAAAGTGTACCATAGTGATAAAGCTCACAATTTGTGTATCACAATGTATTTTATTTGTTTTATGAAATGTATCATGGTGTGCATTTTCATTGTTTTACAAAGGGTATTACATTGTGCGTCTTGTATGTATATTTGGGTATCACAGTGAATATCTTTTGTAGGTATTACAGTGTGTATATTTTGCTCACATAAGGTTAATTGGAATAAGGTTCGCTGAATAAGATTCGTCGGAGAGATGGGAGAGGATATTTATAAAATCCCTAAAATGTCCTTAATTAATATTTTAAGTTGAAATTATCATAATTATTAATTTTTTAATTTAACCTTTTGATTTGTGGTTGAGATTGAATCACATGATTACCACAAACAAAATAGTTCTCATTTGATTAGACCTATATATATATATATATATATATATATATATATATATAGAGAGAGAGAGAGAGAGAGAGAGAGAGAGGGCGTTCAAATAAAAACCTGCCCCATTTGTGTAAACCGTGTAAACCAATCTCATCCATCTATTTTCTTGATCAATGGCCAAGATTAGTTTACTTTATTTTAGGAAATTAAAAAAATATATATATATATATATATTAAAAATATATTTTATTTCAACAGTGGGGCAAAAATGGTAAACCAAATTTAACATTTGGTAACATCTCTCTCGATATTAACGACACTATTTTCATTTTTTAAAATAATATATTATTTTTAACTTTAAATCACATCCATCAATAAAACATATAAAAAAAAAAAAAAAAATGAATACAACACACCATATTCAATTATATGGAGTGAATCGTTTTAAATTTTGAATTACATTATATGAACGAAATTGGTTTCAAAATTTAATCAACAGACTAATCCACGTAATACTGATCATATTTCGTAATTTTCATTATACTGGTAGATGGATCCGTTACACTTAGATAACGAAATTTTTTCATCGATTATTGACTTCATAAAAGTTTATAATACAACATGAAATTGTTTCACTTATGCAACCATTTCACTTATCAGGCCCAATACTGCCATGAACCAGTTTCACTTTCATGAAAACTATTTTATGTACAGTAATTTTCTTATTTCACTACCGATTTGATGGAATCATTCATTTAGTCCTTACAATCTTGAAGATTCTGGAGCATGTTACAATCTTCAAGATTATGTAGCAGATCAAAATCATTTCCCCGTTTCATCATGCACTTCATTCACGACTAGCGAAATACAAAATGGCTCAACTACACCATCAATGCAATGGGTTCACCAAGAAAATGTTTCGGTTCACATAATTTATTTGCAACAAGACTCGGTTTCACGTTCATGAAACTTGTTTCATTTTTCTTTTCATAATTTATTTTCAAAATGTACCGGTTTCATTTTCCTTTTCATCAACAAAATGGATCAACTACACCATCAATGTAACGGTTTCACCATAAAAATGTTTTGGTTCACCTAATTTATTCGTAACATGAACCGGTTTCACGTTCATGAAACCTGTTTCATTTTCCTTTTCATAATTTTTTTCAACATGAGCCGGTTTCATTTTGCTTCTCATAAAAAAAGGATTAACTATACCATCAATGCAACGGGTTCACCATAAAAATGTTTCGGTTCACCTAATTTCTTTGTAACATGAATCAGTTTCACATTCATGAAACTTGCTTCATTTTGTGCATTTTTTTTGTTCATCTACGTTTTGATGATTTCATTCTATAATTTAATTGTTTCATCAAAACACGTTTCCTGATTATAACTCGTGACAATATATGAAATCCAAATTTTTTATATTTCAATATAATTAAATATTTAAATATTACCATTTATATAATTTCCTTTATTACGTTTTCTTAATTAAAATTTATTAATAACTTTCATATTTAATAGAAATTGGTTAAATTTAATTAGAAAAAAAAAGGAATTTTCATATTGGTCGAAATTGGTAGCATGGTTTTCATTTGAATATGCCCCTATATATATATATATATATATATATATATATATATATATATATATATATATATATATA
>NC_037536.1:16763564-16776957 GCF_001531365.2 Cynara cardunculus var. scolymus | reverse complement strand
TTTATAAAATGTTATATTATTAAACCAAAAATAAATTATTTCATTATTAAACTTAAATTCAATTATATAAAAAAATAAATTATAAAAATTACATAAAAATGAAAACTTTTAAATAGTTGATTTGATATTAACAATGATATATATTTTTTTTTCAAATTTTTATGATATCTTTAAACATGAACGGACCTACTTTGGTGGTATAGGTGGCACGTGCCACCGTATTATTCCTCCGTCGAAAGGTAAAAAAAATTAGGTTCGTGAAAGGTACAACCGTATTAATTTGTTGTGTGTCACTGTATGTATTTTAAAACTACAATGAGAATAAATTTTATTTGGTAGAGTTGGTTTGCAAGGCTTTCATTCCACTCCAGACCCAAGTTCGTATATTTGTTTCTTATAATCAAACGGTGCCACCGTTTGGAAAAAAATTGGGTCCGTCTCTGTCTTCAAATTTATATTTTATTGAAAAATAAAATCATTATTGCTTTTTTAAAACACATAATTTATACTATATTATAAAATATTTGACAAAAACTCTTAAAACCACTTTTTATGCGTAAAGTATTGTTTATTAATACATATTACTTAAATATATGTTACTATTTAATGATTTGTAAAATACATACATAAATATACTATTAGAAAGGGTTGGGTTCACGTGAGACAGACGGTTTTTCGTGAGACCCCTAAGACCAATTTATGTTCATTTATCAACTTTATAAGTTAATGATCTAATGATCTAAAGTTGCACGGTGGTAATTTTGTAATTATTGAGAAGTCTCGTGGCAATTTTGTGATTATGAATGTTCAGATTGTAGATGTAATCCAAAAGTTGAGAAATTGATCTTACAAATCTCACGAAAAACCCTTGATCTCACATAATCCGAATTCATATTAGAAAGGGTTTTTATAAAAATAACCGGTTTACACAACCTTTTGCCACAAAATAACCACATTTTAGAGGTTTTGCCAAAATAACCACCCGGATCGCCCCCGTACACAATGGGGGCGATCCCGGGTAAAAAAAAATTCCTCAAGAGTCGAGATTACTGTTCACCTCGTTGACCGTGTTTGACCTCACCCCCGGATTGATCCGTACTGTACTGGGGGCGATCCGTACTGTACGGGGGGCGATCCGTACTGTTCACCCGTGTTTTTTTTTTTTGTGTTTTTTATAACATTGAACTTGTATTTTTTAACTTTTTTAGAACCAAATTTAATGGAAAAAAGTTTAAAAATAAATCTTTATAATTATGAAGAAGCAAAAATTATTTTTCTCTGTGTTTTTTAAACCAAATTTTAACTTTTTTGTGTTTTTTATTTAACAATTAAGGAGTGTTTTTAATAAAAATTGAAAAATACATAAAGTGTGTCTTTTTACGTATTTAATTTTAAATTTCACGGTTTTTCCTTATAAAATAACCGGATGATAATTGTGGTTATGAAAAAAAAAATTTAGTTGATTTTTGGAGAAAAAATCAGACATTATATCTGATTTGGCGGTTTTTGATGATATGACAACTCTATGACGTCCCGTGTTTTTTTTGTATATACGTATAAATACGTACGTAAATATGCGTATGGGTTTAAACCCGTACGCATATTTACGTATAAAATACGAAGTTTCAATTTTTGTGCCGTTTATATCGCTTTTTTTAACGTAAATATGTGTATGGGTTTAAACCCGTATGCATATTTACCTCCATTGTCGACAACATATAGTGTCAACATTTCTGGTAAAGTTTGACGAATGGCGTTGTGGAGGATTACCACATCATCGTCGTCCATAAACTGATATAACATATTCGTTTTAAAAAATAAATTGAAAGGACCATGTAAACTTAACTTTTTCGTCACACGTTTGACGACCCCATAATACGTTATTGGCGAAGACAAACGTATTGCACATGTGGGGGAGGTTATCGGAAGGTACTCTAAAACACCATTTATATCTTGAAATAAACCGCCACTTCGAAGATACACACAAACATTATCACTTTAACGTGATTTCATGTTTTGTGATAGTAGATTGTGTTTAGTGGGTTAAAGGTTGTGATGGTTTATTGTGTTTAATGGGTTAAAGGTTGTGAGAGTAAAATATATGAGAAAAGAAATGGAAGGGAATGTGTGAAAAATTATGAATTAGGAGGTTGGTATTTATAGTGAAATTGGTATTAGAAAAAAAATCAAATTTTTTTTTTATACCCGGATCGCCCCGGGGGCGAGGTCAAACACAGTCAACGAGGTGAACAGTCATCTCGACTTTTGAGGATTTTTTTTTTTACCCGGGATCGCCCCATTGTGTACGGATCGCCCCCGGGGGACGATCTGGGTGATTATTTTGGCAAAACCTCTAAAATGTGGTTATTTTGTGACAAAAGATTATATAAACCGGTTATTTTTATAAATAACCCCATTAGAAAACCAATTTCAACCATGTTATACAATTAATCAAGTTATTGTAATTAAAAGGTGTTTTTTTAATTGGAAAAGGGTACAAAGGTAATTTGAGTACCTTTAACAAAATAACAAACAAATAAAAAAGCTACTCTATGGGAGAGATCTGATCTCATGATGGGGGGCTGACAAGTGATGTCAATGCACCTCAACTTATTATCGAGCATGGACATTTCTGATTCAATATATAGATTCATCTTCTTTTATATATATATATATATATATATATATATATATATATATATATATATATAGGTTCAATTCCGTGTATTATATAAGATAATTTGAAAAAATTAAATCATGTCAGTAACTTATCTTACAAATATGAATGATCATCGAAAGTACGATGCTACTTCAAACTTTTACTTTTGAAATAACTCTGAATAATTGAATTTAGAAATGAAACTATATCAATAATTAGTTAATATGAAGTTAATCCTATAATAAAATTAAATTTAGAAATAAAACTATATCAGTAAATTGAATTTAAACTTATAAATAAATTTAGAACGACTATTCAGACTTGTACTTTTGAAATAACTCTGAAGTAAAACTTTTCAGACTTCAAAGCTTTGTATAGTCAAGAAAAATCAACTTTTGTCGATGTCCAACACAAATCCCCTACAAATCCGTCACTAGTTTTTTTTTAAATAAAATTTTATTTCTACAACTTTCGCAACGGTTTTTCGACAGATTTGTAACGGTTTTTTACTTATTTAATACTGTCACAAATTCGTCGGAAATCCGTCACAAAATTGGTCTAATTTATTGAAATAAACTAATTAGCGTTAATTAATTAAAATTTCTGACGGATTTTAATTGGTTCTTATATTTAATTATACTCCGTCGGAAATGTTTAAGCAAACTTTTTTTTATTCTTTTCCCTTCCAAAAAAATATGTTTAAGAAAATATTCCAACGAATTTTTGACGGATTGTAATTTTATAATAAAAAGTTATATTCCTTCGGAATTTATTTTAAAAAAATATGTTTTATAAAAAAAATTAAAAGACTTTTTTTAATAAGTTCCGACGGATTTCTGAAGGAATATAACTCTTTTGTGTCGGAATATACCTTTTTATTATAAAAATTATTATCGGTCGTAAATTTTGAACTTTTTAAATATATATTTTTGGAAGGAAAAACATATAAATAAAAACTTTTTCTTTGAACATTACCAACGGATTTTCGACAGAATTTGCATTTAGCGGCAGGTGGTTTTTCGACGGCAATATCCGTCGGAAACTTGTTTTTCCGATAGATTTTGTCATTGGAAAAACCACATTTTTTTAGTAGTGTGTCAATCAAATGAGTTTAATTGAACTGTTAATGTAAATTGTGTTTAGATACATTCAAATAAGTCTAATTGAACAAATAATGTAAATTGTGTCTAGATACGTGTTTAGGCGGGAAAACAATAAAACCAACTCACCAGAAGATGACATGTGTCACCCAAGTTATTTATTTATTATAAGTATAGATATAGGAACGATCAAATGCAAACTATTCAATTTCTACAAACCGTGCAAACCACCCTCATCCGTCGATTTCATTGTTTAATCTTATGAAAAAATTTCATGAAATTGTTTAATCTTGTGAAATTGTTTCATATAATTTTTTTTATAAAGTTGTTTCATATATGGTTATGAAATTGTTTCATATAATACTTAATGAAATTTTAATGAAACTGTTTCATGTATTTCTCTAAAATTAAAATAATTAAGATGATAATATTCATGATTAACACCATCCACAATAAAAATGATTAATCAACCTCTCATAATTACAAAAAAAATGAAAAATTATGATTGGTTGAATGAGGTTTGCACGGTTTGTACAAATTGAATGGTTTGTATTTGATCGCTCCTCTCTCTCTTTATATATATATATATATATATATATATGGGAGCGTTCAAATAAAAATCACTCAATTTGTAAAAACCGTGAAATCCTCATTCAATCAATCATAATTTTTCATTTTGTTCATTTTTTTTGTAATTATGAGAGGTTGATTAACCATTTTTATTGTGGAGGGTGTTAATCATGAATATTGTCATCTTCATTATTTTAATTTTAGAGAAATACATGAAACAGTTTCATTAAAATTTCATTAAATATTATATGAAACAATTTCATAACCATATATGAAACAAATTCATCAAAAAAAGTATTATATGAAACAATTTCATAACCATATATGAAACAAATTCATCAAAAAAAGTATTATATAAAACAATTTCACAAGATTAAACAATTTCATGAATTTTTTTATAAGATTAAATAATGAAATCGACGTATGAGGGTGATTTGTACGGTTTTTAAAAATGAGAGTTGTTTTCATTTGAACGCTCATCTCTCTCTCTCTCTCTCTATATATATATATATATATATATATGTTTAAAGTCTTAAATACAAGTTTTAATGCATTGAATACAAACTTTTAAAGCACAACATAAAAAATCTCTTAATTACAAAGTTGTATGCATGATATATAACTTATTAATACACTGATTTTTCACCACAACCAAAAACGGAGCCCTAGACTCCATTTTCTTCTACAATAGTCTCAAAAGCTTCCATTTGGTATAAAATTTATTTTCTCTCTTCCCTATACAACTTTCTTTTCTTCAACATCTATTTTTACACATAAATAACCATTGAAACACAATATACAAGCATTATATGCATGTTTTGAATTCTTTAAAAGCTTTTGACCCTTTTTGTCTTCATAAGAGACTAAAATTTCTGGTTGCTTTCACATTTTTGGTCTAACTCTATCGATGCTTTGGCTCCAATATCATTTACCTTCTTCTTTTACTTTTCGTTTGAATTTCAAAATCCAAATGGAAGAACTAGCTTGTCATTATTTTATAGTCTCCTAGTGATTCTTGTCTCATTTCAATTTTGCTTATCCAGTGCATTGCATGAGTACACTGCTAGTAATAATAAGAACACCTAAAAAAATCTAAAATGGAGAACAAAAAGTCAAAATCTTTAAAAAGAAATACATTCATCTTCAACAGATTCTCTGGTTTAAAGAACCTAACATTGATTATAATATTAAAATATTATTTCTCACTGTAAATATTTATTTTCAAAGTTTTCCTATTGGTTGTCTCACATGGTAATGATTTTTAGGGTGTTCTCCATATTTTGAGAAAAACCCTTTATTTCTTTTTCCATTTTGAAGATAGTTTTAAGAAAGCTGTTGAATCAAAATATTGACGGAAAATCTCCATTTTCAAAAGAGAAGCTGTAAAAGATGCTCTAATATTATTACGAAATAATAGAGAAAAGGTACTATGCCTTGGAATATCCCAATCAAGAACGAGAGAAGATGATTTAGTGGAAGAGATGGTGACACGTTGCAACTAACATATATGTAAAATCGGTTTGAAAAGTCTTATCATTATTCTTAGGCGACGTTTGTTTTTTAGAGATGCTAAAGTCTAATTTCACTTTTGATTTATAAGAGGTGGTCATGAAATTTGAAATCTAGATCATTAAGATTGTTTGTTTTTACATTTGAAATCTGAATCGTTCAAACTAGTGCAAAAATATAAAAGATAAATAGTTTTTGTTAACAAATATCTTCTAACCCCTAAAATACAACCATTTGATAGAGGGTGGATTAAGATTAAGAGGTATTAAGGGATACGTTTACCACGTAAAATCCTAGAGAACATTTAGAGCTTTTAAACTCTTATTTTAGAAATAAAACATTCTTAATACCCAAACATTTGAACAAATCAAATTCAGAGGTATTAAGAGGTAATTTTGAAAAAACAAACAGACCGTTACATTATCAAACTTATTGGAATCTAAGTGATTCAATATCGTTTATAGTGAAACCTAGGGATCGCTTATTCAAACATCTATTGGAAAAATATATCAATTTTTAAAGCATTTGACAAAAAATCTTAAAAATAATTTTTTATGTATGAAATGATGTTTATTGATATATATTACTTAAAATTCACTATTACAAGTAAATTGTGCGTAGATACAATTTACCAAACCTTTATTTTTGAATTCGTGTAATTAACTGCAGATAAACATACCCAAATACAAGATAAACATTTCAATTTAAATATAAAAAATTAAAATATAATTAGGATAATTATTGACTTTTAAGATAATACTTAATTATCATCCTTATAAAAATTATATTATTAAACAAAAAAAATTACTTTGTTATTAAATCTAAATTAAAAAAATTGAATTAAATAAATTACATAGAAAACAGACACTTTAAAATAAATTAATACTAATATCAATAAAAAAAATTCAAATTTATATTTCATTACAAAATAAAAATATTATCGTTTTTTAAAACCACGTAAAATCGTATTATGTCGACAGAACAAATGAATAACATATAATACTAAAATCGAGATATATCTCACAACATTGCGTGAGTACGTTTTTAGTATCTATACTATAATATAAAACGTTTGACAAAAATTCTTAAAAACAATATTTTATGCATAAAGTACTGTTTATTGATGCATATTACTTGAAATTCAAGATTACAAGTAGAATGTGAATGAGTATATTTTATTAAAGCTCCGTGTTTGAATTCGTGTAACTAACTGCAGATAAAAATAATCAAATACATGATAAACATCATTTTAAATATAAAAAATTTAAAATATAATCAAAGATAATCATTGATTTCTAACAGAATACTTAATTATTATCTTTAAAAAATTATTTGATTAAACCAAAAATAAATTAGTTCGTTTTTAAACTTCAATTAGTTATAAAAAAAATTGAATTAAAGAAATTACACAAAAACAAAAACTTTTAAATAGTTAATTTAATACTAATTTCGTTTATTTTTTTAAAAAATTATAAAATCGCATTTTATTTTTTTTCAAACCCACATAAAATCGCATTATAACATCTATAAAACCAAAATATAAAACGAAACATTAAAATTAAGATGTATTTCGCTGTATTACGCGAGTACCATTCTAGTTATTAAATAAGCATCGTAAAGATTTAAAATTACCGGAATATATTACTCAGTAAGATAAATAAAAATATTGAAATTTTGTGATGCTTATTCGAAAGTGAAAAAACCCCTTAATTATTTGAGATAATATTGTAATTTCTGTATAAAACTAAATATGGTATTAAAATCCTTGAATATATTCAAATCAAACCATATATATCGGTAATAAATATAAAAGAATTTGTAACAAAATACAAGTAATTATTTTTTTTTAAAGATATATTTATTTAATTTTGACTGATATTTTACGAACGGTTGTGAATATATATATTTAAGTAATTTGTTTAATTTTTTTTATTTGAAAACCACTAAAATCAACCACGTGTACACCTCTCTCTCATGTACTAGGATTCTAATTTTCCAACTAAACCCCGAAATAATTCATCTAATTTTAGAAAGAGTTAAATGCAAATTTAGTCCTTATGATTTGTTGAAATTAACAACTATCGTCTCTATAAATAAATTTTAATGAACCAGGGTCCTTTTGTTTCATTTTTACAACAAATCGAGTTCTTAATATTAACGGCTGTTAAAAGTTTCTGTTAGTGTGAGGTTATTTTGGTCTTTCTATGTTTTTGTCTCATTATCTATAAACTATAAACATACACTCAGGCATGTCACTTGTCCCATTCCCTTTCTTCCAAGAACTGCTCCTTACATCCCTCGTCGATGAGCCACCCTTGCCGTTGGTTTCTTCTTCGGCAGAACACCCCTCTCTCAGTTTTTCTTCTTACTCACCGTCTGAACATACATCAGTAGCGCCACCCCTCCTTGTTTATCGTTCTAGAGATGTTGGCTCCATAGCCATCTTCGACATTGAGTATTTGACTCCACAATAGATCTCCATCTCCAGTAAATGAAAGCGAGCGAAAGAATTTGATTCATTCAATGTGGTCAAAATTTGTAACAGATGAAGAATGGAAACAAGGTTTAAGGAAGGGTCGAGGATAGGCTACCAGAGATAGGGGTCATCGCTATGGTTTGTTAGACATTGTCGAAGATAGAAAATCATTGTGTTTATGCCGAGAATTTGCTGCCAAAGTTTCTTTTTACGTAATTGTTGATGGGACATTCATCTAAAAATAAAACGCCCCTCATACTAACCAACTTTTTTAACAGTTGTTAGTAGTAGATACCCAATTTGCTCTAGAAACGAAACTAAAGGGTTTTGTTTCGTTAAAATGTCTTTGTAAGGACGATAGTCGTTAATTTCAACAAAGTACAGGGACTAAATCTGCATTTAACTCTTTTTAAATATTAAATGAATTCATTTTATCGTCTTATCGTCATTCGTCTTCGTCCCCTCCATTATCTTCGCCGGAAAACCCCATTTTCCGCCGGCGAGAACCCTCTCCCCACGAATGGCATCATCAATTCCTTACATTTCACTAACTGCGCCACTAAATTCACACACAAAACTTTCAATACACAAACCCCTCTTCTGCTTTCCCAATTCCATCTCCTTAAAACCTATCAATAAAACCCCTCGTTTTCCTTCTCCCGTAATTCGGAAATCCTCTTCTAATTCCGCCGGCGCCTCCGCGGCATCCGCATGCTCGACGTCGTATCCGTTCATCGGAAAAGTTGGATTGCATAGAAGAGAAGGTAACTTCATGTTACTGTCCTACGGTACCAACCCTAATACCGGATCCATCGACGGAGTAAAAACTGATGTTTCCCAAATTCTCTCGGCGATGCTTCCATTTGTGGTGGCGCTCACCGCGATTGCTGCTCTAACTCAGCCATTAACTTTCACCTGGTAATCAATTGTTTATTAATCACACTTTTAAACTTTTCCTTTTTATCGACAAAAAAGGGGTTTAGAATTTTTTCATGAACCGATGCCATTAAAATACTAAACATTATAGTAAGTATTTGTTTAATCCAATTGTTGTTACTAATTGTTGTTTTGGGGCTTTTTGATGAATAATTTAATGGAAAAGAATCTTTGGGTAAGTTACTGTCATGAATCATGCTTGATTAAGTCAGATTTGCAGGGTGTCCAAAGAACTCTATGCTCCTGCTCTTGGTGGAATCATGTTGTCAATTGGAATTAAGCTTTCGATTGAAGATTTCAAGCTTGTTTTCAAGAGGTCAACTTTTGTTCAGTCTCATTTGCTCTCAATAATGGTTGCTTTCTAGATTTGGACCAGTTTGAACCCCCTTTCTCTCGTTAAGGAATCTTTTGGAGAGTGATTCAGGGTTGTACATATACTAGCACGGTATCATAGCCATGGTCGTACACTATCTAGAGAGTCAGTGACTCAACATTTTGTGGCAATCTATACTTGTCTAGCCTCATCTTGACACTTTGGGACAAAATTTTCTCCGTCTGGCCACCATTGGAGGGGGAGTGTTAGAGTCATGTTGGCTAGAATTGGACCATTTCATCTTTCTATATGTTTGAACTCCTTTTGTTACTCACTCTTTTGAAGAGTGATTTGAGGGTTTCACTTACGCTCACGTGTTATCAGAGCTGAGGTCTACCACCCAGGAGGCATGGACTCAACAAGTTGGGGGCAATATGTACTTGTCTATCCCCTTCTCCACACTCAAAGGACAAAACTTTCCTGATCTAGCCTCCGTTGGGGGCGTGTTAGGGTCCTACATTGGGTAGATTTGGTCCATTTTTTCTCTATATATGTTTGAACCTCCTTTTCTGCCAAGGGCTCTTTTGGGGTTTCACATATTCTCATGAGAATATGAGATGGGTTTTGAAGTTTGATTTGTGTATTTATTTTGCAGACCGTTACCATTATCTGTGGGGTTTCTTGCTCAGTATATCTTGAAACCGGCTTTAGGGGTGTTTGTGGCAACATCATTCGGGATGTCTCCAATGTTCTTCACAGGGTTCGTATTGATGTCGTGTGTTGCAGGCGCTCAGTTATCGAGCTATGCTAGCTTCTTGGGCAAAGGGGATGTCGCTTTGAGCATTCTTTTAACGAGTTCCAGTACTATCGCCTCTGTTCTTTTTACCCCTCTTTTAACCGGCCTTCTTATTGGATCGGTTGTCCCTGTGGATGCTGTGGCTATGTCCAAATCAATCTTGCAGGTATCAAATATCAAACACCTGGTGTGCATTATGAACTTGATTGATTTCTGATTTTGGTATTTTGTTTGTTAATTTCAGGTTGTTCTTCTTCCGGTTACACTTGGGTTAGCACTGAATACATACGCAAAACCAGTTGTATCTGTTCTTCAGCCTGTGATGCCATTTGTGGCTATGTTTTGTACTTCCATTTGTATTGGCAGCCCTCTGGCGATTAACCGGAGCCAAATTCTTTCTGCAGAGGGTCTCAAGTTGATTTGGCCGGTTTTGGCATTTCACGCTGTGGCGTTTACTGTTGGTTACTGGATTACCAAACTTCCGTTTTGTAGGTAATGCGTTCAATCTTATATGTTTCTGTTGAATTTGCCTCCATGTAACATCCCTGACCAATCGTACAAGATATTGTCTGCTTTTTCCACACCTGGACTCATGGTTTTAAAACACGTCTATAGAGGAGGTATCCGGTCCCTAGTAAGACAACCTCTGTTCTCTTTCCCAATCGATGTGGGATCTCACACTCCGTCACTACAACACTATAACAAAATCCATTTTATAGGATGCTATAGCCTATATGTATCAATATCCAAATAGACTGTTTTATATGTCCTATGTAAAGGTATGAAGTTGATTGAACGATTTTTGAATTGTCCTAACAAGTACTTTTAAGCCATTTTGAAATAAACCGTTCTATAGGCTTTCTTAAAAGTTCCTATGAACACGTATTTTTATAGGACGTTTGTTTTTACAAGATATTAGTCATATTTGGCAAAATGGTGTACTGTAAATCTGATTTTGTTGCAGTGACCATTCGGTTCATGACATTCATTTTGTTTCTTTCGCGTCATTGATACAATTACCAATTTGCAAATGGGTTTCTTCAATTCTTGAATTTTGTATTTAAGTTTTTGAATTTCCTGATATTGTTGTGACTAGGCAAGAGGAAGAAGTAAGCCGAACGATTTCTTTATGCACGGGAATGCAGAGCTCCACGTTGGCCGGACTTCTTGCAACGCAGTTTCTGGGCAGCAGCCAAGCCGTTCCGCCAGCATGTTCGGTGGTTGTAATGGCGATCATGGGACTCTGCCTAGCTTCTTTTTGGGGAAATGGTTATCGAATCCGAGACTTGCCGTATCTTCTCTTCCCACAAACTGATTCCGCTGTTAGCCCTCAAACATAGTTCTCTGCGTCGATTTTCGGGTGCATCTTCGATTAGTGCTAAACATGAAACGGGCAGGTTAGAGTAGCAGCCAGCGGATGCATATCTGCGTCCCTTTTATACAGTCCCGATAGTATTTACATGCTAGAAACCATACCGAAAGCAGGATAGAGTAAATGCCAGGTTTGAATGAGGCGAAGGGGCCGGTATCGATCGGGTTTTTGAAAGCCGGGGGATATATAGTCGGTATGTGCGTTGCCACGAGTTTTTTGATTTATAACTGTGTAATTAATGTCTGCTTATAAATCAATTGAAGATTGTGATTCCACGTACATCCTTTTGGTGTGTGTGAAAAAAAGTGTGTTGAATGTGTGTGGCATCGAGCTCAATTGATGATTCGATAATCGATCGTTGATGTCTAATCAGTATCAGTACGTGCTCTTTGGTTCTTTTGGACCAATTCACTAAAGTTGAATGAAAATGATGTAATGTTATTGTTAGCATTCCATTCTTATTGAAATTTTCTAAATGTATGTTACAATATTTCTCCTTTCATAAGATTTCATTAAGTAAAAATTTCACCATATTAAATTATTTAATAAAAAAAATTATATACTAAATAAAATTAAATTGTTTCATTTATTTTTCATTTTAATGAAGTTTGTTTACTAAAATTAATAGAATGAAGATGATAATATTTGAAATGAATTATTTAAAACAATTTCATCATATTAAACAATTGCATAGTGTGTATCACAATTTCTACACATAGATCTGATTTCTATACACCTAGATCAATTTCGGTTTCTGGTTCTAATTTCTGATCGGAGCCTTAACCTAGATCACGCCTGAGATTTAACACATATCTAATTTCTGATCGTTTTGGATTTTGATTGTGGGTTTATTTTTGGTAGGGTTTGGGTGTAATAAAGTGGTATCAGAGTATCACAATGAAATTGTGTATTAAACTTCTTGGATATCACAATTTGTATCATAGCGGGTTCAGTGGTATCATAGTGAGTATCATATTGTGTTTGTGTCTTACTGTTAGAAGTTCTTAGTTCTCACAGTGTGTATCATATGTTGATATGGTATTCATTGGAGAGAAGAAGTGTTTGAGAGAGAGAGAGAGAGAGAGTTAAGAGGGGAAATCTAAAATGCCTAAAATGTCCTTAATTAATATTTTAAATTAAAATTATTAATTTCCTAATTTAACATGTGATTTGTAGTTGAGGTTGGATCTCACGATTACCACAAACTATCTAGTTATCCCTTAAATGAGCCATATATATATATATATATATATATATGAGCGATCAAATGAAAACCATTTCAATTTGTAAAAACCGTAAAAACTACTCTCATCTGTCTTAATCTTATGAATTTTTTTCATGAAATAGTTTAATCTTGTGAAATTGTTGCATATAATACTTTTTTTGATGAAGTTGTTTCATATATGGTTATGAAATTGTTTCATATACTACTTAATGAAATTTTAATGAAACTGTTTCATGTATTTCTCTAAAATTAAAATAATGAAGATGATACTATTCATGATTAATATCCTCCAGAATAAAAATGATTAATCAACCTCTCATAATTACAAAAAAATAATAATAAACAAAATGAAAAATTATGATTGGTGAATGAAGTTTTTACGGTTTTTACAAATTAAATGATTTTCATTTGATCGCTCCCCTATATATATATATATA
>NC_037536.1:16757153-16762924 GCF_001531365.2 Cynara cardunculus var. scolymus | reverse complement strand
TATATATATATATATATATATATATATGTTTACGTAAGAGGGAATTTGAAATGCATATACAGATGTAGATTAGGCCAATTTGCACATGGTTGTAAAGTAAGCCAGTTGTTTTCAAGAATCTATACCATATCCCCCTAATCTTCATTTCATTTCATTTCATTTCTCATATATACATACACAATTCAACATAACAAAAAACTAGCTATATATATAATCACAACTAATTCAACATCCACAAAACATCTAAAACCAATTAATTGAGATATTTATAAAATTTATGAAGATTTTCGTTTATTATGATCTGGATATTTAATCAACGCTTTATATTAAAAAAAATAACCAAGATATATATTGAATCAGATATTTATTAAACAAGATATACAGAGTTTGCAACCGAAACTTCCTCCGTATTCAATTATTCTGTAAAAGAAATAACATAAAACAAAGCAATAAAAAGGAATTGAGGAAATGACCAAAAATGTAGTAGTTTTCTAAAAAGAGATTAAAGGAAAAAGCAGCAAAAGGAACTTGGTACAAAAAGTGAATTTTTTATAGGATAAAAACAAATCATTGATTTGATTATATACCAAGATAAAGATACTCTTCACATGGGACTTCACTTAATTTGATGGGAAACCCATTTATATAATAAATTTTATTTTTATTAATTAATTAATTAATTAATTAAAACTAATAATTATTTGAAAATAAACTCAAGTTTTTGAAAATGGGTGATTTTAGGGTTTATCCAAACTGATTTCATGACAATTCACAATCGTAGCGTTTTTATACTCCTGAAACAGATCTCTCATTGATCAGAAACACGTATATAAATGATAGGATTCAAATCAATCATCAATCATATTATGTAGGTGATCAATGGTTACTACATCATAATCAACTTCTTATATTTCAAGTTATGATCAACTAAAAAACGAAGTTAGATTCATGTTAATTATAAAATCACAATTAAAAACCACAACGGTGGCGTCTGATCGGTTTCAACTTGACTCCAAAGGTTAAAACTGTTTAGAGGTCACAAGTTCAAATCGTAGGAGGAATAAAAATCCTCGTATGACCATGGAGGTTCACATGCAGTGACTCCAAACTACCTGCAAAGCAGGTGGTCGTTTGGGTTTAGTCGGCTCGCATAGCAGGTTGGATATTCAGGTTAATCAAGTATTTGATATAAATTATGTTTAACCATCTTTAGAGACGATAAGATGAGATAAATTAGGTGCACCTTCCATAAATAAAATAAATGAATCTAATTTTTAGTGATATATGTGCAAGAAAGTCCAATTGAAACAAATAAAGCATGATTAATTAATAATACTTTAAATCATATTTAATTATTCGACTTCTTTATTAATTTTTAAAGCTATATTATTTTAGAAATTTTGGAGATTTAGAAAAAAAAATTACTCCGATAACTATAAAATCTCCTTTAAAATAGAAAAAAAAACTCCGAGAAGTCTCGGAATTTGGAAAGTAGAAAAACGTTATAGCATATTTATTAAAGATAGTTTTAAAAAATCGAATCTCTAATTAAACATGTATTAAAAATGAACCTTCTGATCCATAAGTTTTTGGATGAAAACTGGTTTCGTTTGACAAGGTTGTTTTCGTGGGATACGTGAGACAACATTTTTACACTTAAAGTTTCACAACAAAATATTGTGAAGGTAAAAAAAATCCAAACCTTCATAGAAAAAGCAGTGTGGAGGTTACCTTCACAATGTTTTGCCGTGAAGTTTCAAGTATAAAAATGTTGTTTCACGAAAACAGTCTTATCTCACATGATCTTAAGTCTATATTTTTTAAACAAAATTATTCTACATTTATTTAATGTGGTGATTTTTTTCAAAAAAAATTAATGAATATCTCAATTAAATATTTGCTAATATTTGTGGTAATCAATATATCATTCATATTTATATAAATATTACGTTGTTATCAAACTTATATATTAATATTAAATAATTACCAAACATAACTATTATAAATTCAAATAACCATAATACCTTTATAAACTAAAAAAAAACAAATGGATTTATATGATTGGTTGTAATTAGTTTATAATGTTTGTATAAATTGGGACGGTTTATATTTAATCGCACATCTCTCTCTCTCTCTCTCTCCCTATATATCTATATTATATTATTAAACATTTGACAAAAACTCTTAAAAACTATTTTTTATGCATAAAGTACTGATTCTTAATGCATATTACTTAAAATTTAAGATTACAAGTAAATTGTGCGTAAGTACAACTTATTAAAGCTCTATTTTGAATTTGTATAACTAACTGCAGATAAACATAATCAAATATAAGATAAATATCTTATTTCAAATATAAAAAATTTAAAATATAATTAGGATAATAATTGAGTTCTAACAAAATCATTATCTTTATAAAAAATTATATTGTTGAACCCAAAAAATAATTACTTCGCTATTTGACATAAATTAAATTATATTAAAAAATTGAATTAAAGAAAAAAATTGTGCAAAAAATGAGAACTTTTAAATAGTTAATTTAATATTAATATCGATATATTTTTTTTCAAATTTTTATATCTCCAAATATATTTTTATTCAAAAGTAAAAACATTATCTTTATTAAAATTACATAAACCGTATTATATCAATAGAGACAAAAAAATAAAACGAAACGTTAAAGTGAAGATGTATCTCGCTGCTTTGCACGAATACCGTTCTAATATATATATATATATATATGTATGTATATATTTATATGAAAACTAAAATAATTATTTCTAGTAATTAACACACACAAAAATGTAATTAATGGTCTGGAAGATGTGAAAAGCATAGTTTTTTTCCTAACTTATTTACAAAAACTCAGCTAAAAATCATGAATCATCCCCCCACATCCATAAATACGCAACTCAGATAAAATCATAAAGATGTAAAAAGCACAGTTTTTTCTTCAAATATTTACAACAACTCAGATAAAATCATGAATCAACCCAAAAAACACACACACACACACACACACACATATATATATATATATATATATATATAAACTAAAGTAATTAATTCTACTAATAAACACACACAAAATTGTAATTAATGGTCAGGAAGATGTAAAAATCATAGTTTTTTTTCTACAAAAAATCAGATAAAGCGAGAGAGCAAGTTGGGAACACTTTATATTCTGCAAATTGGAGCGGTATGATTTGTTCTTAAAAAAGATAAAAACGAAAACTCAAGATTAACCACCTTCACATATATATATATATATATATATATATATTCTGCTTCACAATCTTCTCCAATAGACATTATTATACATACACTAGTTCTGTATCTATATATCGCATATATATATATATAATATATGTATGTATACATATAGGTGTTTGTGCGTGTATATATATATATATATATATATATTCAGAAGGTGGAGTAGAGATCTAATAGAGTTCTCATGACCTCTACCTGTGTGGCCAGACACTTTATGTAATCAGCAGTTTCATCCAACAAACCGTATGAATCCATCGTCTCAGCACCAGGTACAAGCTTCCTTAGCTTCACTTCTAAACCCGAATCCCCAATCGGGTCAACATATTCTCTTTTAGGGTTTGTATTTCTTCTCCTTATAAACCCTACACGATGAGGATGACGACGACTGGTTTTATGATCAATAACCATCTTCTTATTTCTTGCTCGACTTCTGATCTTCCATAAAATCGCACGGCTCCAAGCTCTTCTTGATCCAGCCACAGAAGCCATTGATGTGTAGGCTGCGATCTTGACACGGTGAGACCTTCGACGGATCTGGGTGTTCTCGAAAGCCGATGCTTTTGTGTTGTTGATGAGGGGTGTGTTTCTGCCATTGTTGAGGTTCTTTAGAGCATGATGAAATCGATAGGCGAGTTGGATCTTGAGAGATGTAGGGTTTATGGTGGTTTGTTGTTCAGATGCAGACATGGTGTTGGTATCAGAAAGATGAAAACTTACAGAAATCGAAATTAGGGTTCTTTGGAAAGGAAAAAAGACTCAAGATTTTCTTCTGACACAAAGGGGGGAAGAAGTACAAAACCCAAAGAAAACTATATGTAATTGTACTTTCTCTCTGACACAAAATCTCCACAGAAGAGAGAGAGAGAGAGAGATGGAGGTGTGAAGAGAATGAAGAGAGAGTTGTAGAAAGAATATGGAGGAGAGAGAGAGATTAAGAAAGGAGACTTGTGAATCAATCTTTATGTAGTGATGACGATGATACACTGTAGGGGTCCAATTCTTATTAACATGTACTATATAATAATATATTAATAAATAAAAATAAGATAAGATAAAGGTTAGGTTGGGTTCACGTGAGACCAAAGTTTTTTTGTGAGACCCGTAAGACCAATTTATGTTCATTGATCAACTTTATAAGCTAATGATCTAATGGTCTAAAGTTGCACAGTGACAATTTTGTGATTATTGAGACGTCTCGTGGCGTTTATAAATGTTCAGATTGTAGATCTAATCTAATGGTTGAGAATTGATCTTACGGGTCTCAGAAAAAACCCTTGATCTCACATGATCCCAAGTCAGATGAGGTTTTTTAGTTTTTAATATGATATAAAAAGAATTTAGGATTATATTAAAGGTCTAAATATGTTTAATTAATTATATTGGGAAAAAAATATGTAAAAAATAATTGGTTGTTCAATTTTTTATAAATTATGACTATCTATTAAGTCTGGAAAAAGACTTACTTTTCTACATAAATCTTCTCCTTAAAAGTTTATTGAATATATTACTTTTTGTATCATTAAGTCACTACAAAATAATCATGTATAACTGACCAAATAAATTGTGGATCTCATTTTAAACTACTAACAAACAGATCCTAATTAGATTAAAAATGCACTTTTGTATCTCATCAAAATAGGTGGAACAAAAATTAAGAAGATAAAACAATATTGACGAAATTACTAAATTACCCTTGTTAAATTAAAACGTTTGAGCTTTCACAATTTGTCCATCATGTGCTTTATGTTCGTCCATTTAATCGAGTCTCATCCACATACAAGACGCAACCTATATAATTACATATTGTTTTAAATATTTGATTTATGATAAGGTTTTTTCATTATGATATATATTAAGTCGAACTTCACATTTAATAATGATTTTTGTTTTGAAACACTTTATGAAATTAAAATGTTTAGCATAAGTTTAAACGATAACGTAACATCTGCCTATTTATTTACATATGGCTTATTTATTTAAGCACCACATATATTATCATAAGGTATTGTTTTACATTATTTTTATTTATTTAAGGCTAAAATCTAATATATTGATTAACACGCGCGCACACACACACACGCACACACACACACACATATATATATATATATGTATATGTGTGTATGTGTATGTGTGTTTCACAATGTATTTGTTAAATATGCATTCGATGTACAACGTGAAACGTTTGTATTTTTGTTTCACAAACATAAAAATTGTTTATTTTAAAATAAATACAAAACATATGTTAACTGATACATTAAATCCAAACCATAGATTATGAAGAAAAAATATATTTTAAATAAATTAATATTATATCAATTATATAATTAATATACATGTAATCTAAAAGTTCCATGATTTTAAATTACATATTATTTATTATTTCAAAGGAGAAAATTAATTATAAACAATTAAAAAATGAGATAATATTGATTCTGTATCTATATATCGCATATATATATATATAATATATGTATGTATACATATAGGTGTTTGTG
>NC_037536.1:16739411-16755053 GCF_001531365.2 Cynara cardunculus var. scolymus | reverse complement strand
AGAGAGAGAGAGAGAGAGAGAGGGGGGGGGGAGTGATCCAATGCAAACTACCTATATTTGTACAAACCGTGCAAACCATCCTTATCCATCGATTTCATTGTCTAATCTTATGAATTTTTTTTCATATAATACTTCTTTTGATGAAGTTGTTTTATACATGGTTATGAAATTGTTTCATATAATACTTATGAAATTTTAATGAAACCGTTTCATGCATTTTTCTAAAATTAATATAATTAAGATGAAAATATCCGTAATTAACACTCTTCAAAATTAAAATGATTAATCAACCTCTCATAATTACAAAAAAATAAACAAAAAAAAATATAATTGATTGAATGAAATTTGAACGATTTATACATATAATTGACTTTCTCTCAAAATTAGAACTCAAATGGTGAATGTTATGATCAAAAACTAGTTTCTTGAAATTAAATACAAATAATTGATTTTAGTTTTAATAAATATGAATTAAGAGTAATAATGAAAAGAAGGCATAGGCATAGAGATAGAGGTCGTGGAGACTTGATTTTGGAGAAATGTGGTTGGTGGGGGAGGTGAAAAGCGAAGGTTAGATGTGACGTGGCAACCACCATATGATCGCACATGGCTTCCATTGACCACTTTCCTATTGGTGGGCTTCCTTAAATTCCTTTCGCCGGCAACCCTTTTCCTTACTTCAACCGACCTACGTACGCCGCCGGTACACACCACCTTCCGACGATCTTATTACCGAAACAATCAACTTCCACAAAGCCGTCACACAAGTTGGTGGGTAATTCAAATCAGTGACAGATTATTCATGGATTCTTTGGATGATTCATTGGTATTTTCTCGAAAAACATTGAGGTCTGCCAAAGCATTGGTATTTTCTGCACTAGGTGATTTTTGTGGGTAAAATTCACTTGTTTTATACTGAGTTATCCCTCAGGCAACCACGAATGATTTGGATGCACATGAATCTCCATGACTACAAAGGTTTTGACAGTGCCTGAAATCAAACCAGTGATAGATGAAAGACGATTTGTCATTTTTTTTGCTTTTAACCTAATACACATGGGTTTTCAAAATAATATCTTGAAACTTAATATAATTATTCTTACAATAAATAATCCCATTAAATATTTACATACTGTTAATTTTAGTATATGTAACAACTCGTCTCACATGGATGGAAAAAAGAAGTATGAGCTCCTTGTATGTAAGACTTAAGTTGTGGATTATCAATAACTTTCAGTATGATTTTAAGTTGAATTCGAGATTATTGAATACTCTGACTGTTTTAAGCTTAAGACAGTTACAATATATGAATTTAATTTTAGAGATATTTAAAAATAAAAAAAAGAGAGAGAGAGAGAGAGAGCCTCATGCAAGGTGGCATATGAATAATCTCTCTATTTTTTAATTATTTATTATTAATAAAATAATTATTATATTAAGAATATATATTTTTTTTTAAAAAGAAGAATAAATTTGAAGTGGAAAGCAAGTGGATTAAAAAGATTATAGAATTTGTCTTGTCATGATAAGGCATATATAACCCACAATTGATACCACATTACCCATCTAATCATTTTTAATAAACTTTATTTATTCCATATTAATTATTCTACAAAATATACATGTGCCATTGTATATTAATTTATGATTCTTTAATATGATTGTTATACAAGGTTGTTCACGTAAGACTAACTTGTTTTCATGAGACCCGTAAAACCGCTTTTTTACACTTGAAACTTCACAGAAAAAGCTGTGAAGGGAAAAAAGTCGAACCTTCACAACAAATCACACTGTAAAGGTTGCCTTCACAGCTTTTTGTTGTGAAGTTTCAAGTGTAAAAAAGTGGTCTCACGGGTCTTACTAAAACAAGCTGGTCTCACGTGATTCCAAGTTTTGTTATATATTTATATATCTATAGACATGCCATATATATATATATATATATATATATATATCATCTTACTGATATACATATCGTATGTTTGACTAACTAGCATTATTTTAATTTATATTGAGTTCTATGAAGCGTATACACAAAAAAAAGTGACCTAAGTGCGAAATACGAACCTAATATCACCTTACAAATTTAACTAATTTTTTTTTACCATGTATGAAACTAAGTAACATGATTTGATGTCGAGAATGCGTAACAAATAAAAATATATATGGAAATGATAACAAATGTATATGCTTTTGAACTTATTCCTAAGAGGGATGTCTGAGGCACGCAGGTATCTAAAAATAGTTTGAAATGATTTTTAGTTTTGGAGTTCGAATATTACATTTATGTAAATAGATGATAAAATATATAGTTGCATAGGTTGTGTATCATCTTTAAAAAGGCTAAATTTACTGTTTTGAATTTAAAACTTTACAAATTAATAATACGGGTTTTCGTTCTTGCTCCATGTTATTTTGAGTGACTTGAAACGGAACAAACACCGAAAGAATTTGGCCCTTCAACTCGTTTAACAGCTAAAGAAGATTAAAATATGATAACAAATATAAAAGTTTCATGAGTATACAAAATCAAAAACCCCTTTACAAGTTTTAATATTTTTTTAACTTTTAAGTAAAACTTTTTATATACCAGTTGTTTTTATTTCTTATTTATAAGTCAGATAAACGATATTATATTTACAAAATACCTAAACGTCCTCTAGGGTTTATGATATATATATATATATATATATATATTTATTAGTTTTGTTGTAATAAGCATGGTAACTTCTTAGATTTAGACTCAAAATCCTTTGACCCCTTTGTCACCAAATATTATATATATATATATATATATATATATATAGGGGCAGGTTCAAATGCGAACCGTCCAATTCTTACGAACCGTGTGAACCAAGTTTGACCAATAAGATAATTCCATTTATTTTTAATTAAATTTAATTGATAAGGTTATTTGTGTCATTTTACAAAAAAAAATTGATAATTAAAGAAGTTAGTAATATATTTTATTTAAGGAAAATTTATTAGGAGAAAGTATGAAACATGGTAATGTTTTAAGCTTTTATTGTAATATATTATTAAAATCTTTAATTTTAAGAAATTGCAATGGAATGAGGATTCTGGTATCTTGTACAATTAAAAATATGAAGTTGTATGCAATAGATTCATGATAGTTCATGTATCGCAGTAACAGTGCTTGTGCAATTTTTTTTAATGGAGAAGGTGAAAAGATTTCGGTCGATAATAATTAATGAAATCGGTTCATGATAGTGAAACGTTTTCATTGTTGTAACAAACTCGAAATCTAATGAAATACTTTCATTGAGATCCATGAAAAAATGTATATGAAGTTGTTGAGTTTAGATGTTATAATAGTCATGATACTGTTGCATAATTCGTTTTGTTACTTTTGAAATCAACGTATCACGAAATGGGTGCATTATGGAGTAGATGGATTWAAAAGAGTTAATGAAATAGATTGAGGTGAAACAGTTAATRAAATAGATTCATGTGAAAAGTTAAGAAAGTATAGCTAGTTTAATGCACTACGTTCATCGTGATACATGATGCATTGTATCAGAAGTTGAACCGCTCTTTTGTTATGAAACGAGTGCATATTGGATTTTGTTCTTTTTGAAATATACGTTTAATGAAACGGGTGTATAAYGAGATAGATTGAAGTGAAATATATAACGAAATAGTTTCATGTGGAATATGTAATGAAAAAAATTCAAAAAAAAAAAAAAGTTAATGAAATACATGCATCATGAAGATGTTTCATTGTAACGAAGTAATTTCATTGTAATAAAAGTTTTATTTTTCAAAGTTATTCGAGATTAATGCAAGCGATGAAGACGGGATTCTGATGACAGATTGCGATTAGRAGMTTARGAATTGTTAATTATGTTTACCATTATACCCTTATTGATTAAATAAATTGAATTTTTATTTTTATTTTTTTTTAATTTCCATAAATAAAGCCTACAAATCTTGACAATTGATTAAGAAAATGGATGGTTAAGATTGGTTCACACGGTTTACACAAACGGAGAGGGTTCGCATTTGAACGCTCCTCTATATATATATATATATATACTTGGGATCATATGAGACCATTGGTTATTCGAAGACCCGTAAGACCAATTCTCAACTCTTGGATTAGATCTACAATCTGAACATTCATAATCACAAGATTGCCACGAGACTTCTCAATAATCACAAAATTGCCACCGTACAACTTTAGACCATTAGATCATTAGCTTATAAAGTTGATCGATGAACATAAATTGGTCTTACGGGTCTCACGAAAAACCTTTGGTCTCACGTGAATCCAACCCTATATATATATATATATATATATAGAGAGAGAGAGAGAGAGAGAGAGAGAGAGAGAGATGAACGATCAAATGAAAACCACCTTTATTTGTACAAACCGTACAGACCACCCTCATACGTCGATTTCATTGTTTAATCTTATGAAATTTTTTCATTAAATTGTTTAATCTTGTGAAATTGTTTCATATAATATTTTTTTTGATGAATTTAATTTGTTTCATATATGGTTATGAAATTGTTTATTTAATGAAAAACTATTTCATGTATTTCTCTAAAATTAAAATAATAAAGATGATAATATTCTTGATTAACGCCCTACACAATAAAAATGATTAATCAACCTCTAATAATTACAAAAAAATGAACAAAATAAAAAATTATAATTGATTGAATGAGGTTTTCATGATTTGTACAAATTAAATGTTTTTTATTTGAACGCTTCTTTATATATATATATATATATATATATATATAATGTAGAATGAAGAATGGGAAATATATGTAGGCAGGAGTCGTGTTGGTGACTGTTTTCAGAAAAAGTGAATATAAAAATGGAAGAACATGGTGGAGCCTATGTTTGTCTATTGGTTGACAAACATCAACTAATCCCATCATAATTACTCTCTTTATTTATGGATTAAGCATCTTTTATCAAAACACTCCATGCTTCTCTTCTTTTCCTAATTCCTCCCTACCTCTTCCTTATTTCATTATTCATTCATTATTCTCACCTCATTTTATACATATAATATATGGAGAAATATTTTGCAAACCAAGTCATTTGTACAAACCGTCGATTTCATTGTTTATTTTAGTAAAAATAGTTTGTACAAATAATTTGGTTTGCATTTTATCTGTTCTCTCTCTCTCTATATACAATATAATATTACCCATTTGCTTCTTAATTCCTATCTTGGAAATGAAGACTCATTAATTTTGTATTTATTTTACAATCTTAGATTATACCTCAAGACTTATGTTAGATTACGCATAATCCAAGTTGAACCTAACTAATAAATTACTGCAAGTGTTTCAGCTTTTCAAGCAAATCCAAGAATTTGGTGTTTGGTTGGTTGACTTGGGTGTTTGCTCTTTTCCAATGGTTGTTGTAACGTATCAAACTAAAAGTAATGGATTAAGATAGTCTAGTAGATACACAAGATTTGAGTATGTTAAAAGCGGTTTCAGTCATCAGAAAAAGACTCGACCGAGCCTAGGCCTGTACCAGAAAGCCTAGCTCATACCTGCTTTGAGCTTGAACTTTTTATATATCTATAGATTCTATTATAATAATTCATGCTCATAATCAGTGTGAGGCAAGATGTCATAAAATTCCTTGGTTAAATTGCTAATGTTTTTGTCGATATATTCCGACTTTATTAATCAAATCAATCTCAAAAGACGTAATGGGCAAGTAGGGGAGAGTTATATGTGTGTGTGTGTGTATTGCATGTATGTACGATTTGCAACGAACCTAGCTTGGGAGAGAGAGAGATGGACCAAACCCCAGATCGAAAAGCCCCGAGTCCTAGTAAGCCCAAGCTCAGGGATCAATCCACGCCAACGGCTAAATAAAGCCTCTTTTTTAAGGCTTGTTTAAAGCACAACCTTAAAAATGCCTAATTAGGACCCAATTTTAGTTGAAAACTCGAACCTTGTGCATCTCTAGGAGAGACATCTAGACCACATCAAGGAGACATTTTACATGAATTTTTGTGGGCCAATTAATTAGATTACAAGTTCAATATACCAAAATAACAACGGTTGCTGCTATCTATATGCACATCTATTTATATCAAATCAAGTCAAATCATACACTGAAACTGTAAAAAATATGTCTTGATATTGATGTGTGTAAGAAGGATATTAATAACTAGTTCCACGTTTAGCAAATAATAGATCTGCATTAACCCACCCCATTACAACAAAATGGAAGCTAGAAAGAAAATGGTAGAGACCAAATGGTCTTTGGCCTAGCGGTATCGTAGTCCTTGGCCTCCTAGGAGGTCAGGGGTTCAAACCTCACCATAGGTTAGGATGATGTATGGGTTTATTTGTTTCATTTGTCGTATATAAATATTATATACTTACAAAAATACTGGAGGCAATCATAAGCATAGGTACCACAATGTGACATTGGTGTACATCAAGTTTTACATATTATTTACAGAATAACCAAACCATATCTCAAACACAGTATGTCCCACTCAAAAGCAGAGTCTGATAGGCTATGAAGAATATTCCAAAAATCTAAATATCATCCTCGAAGACAGATTGAATGACAAGGTAAAAAATCTTTATCTAGAATTTCATTTCAGGTTATCCACGACCAAACCTTTAACGACTTGGAATGCACTTGGGACACTCGTTTTGATCTGAGCATTTGCGTCATCGTTAACCCGTCAACTTTGCACCCACGCAAAGTGCGGTTTCGTGTTAGCTGCATATAAAGAACCCGATCAAACATTTTCATAGCTAGTTATGATAAGTTTGGCGGGAGCCTCAACTAATCCTCAAGATAATAGCTAGAAAAATCGTCAGTGAGGAGACTCGAACCAGTGACCTATGGGGAGGAACCATAAGGTGTAGCCTTTATTTACCGGTTGTATAACCGTACACATTTCACAGCTAGTTGCAATAAGTACAAATCAACATACAAGTCTACAACTTTACCATGACCAAACTTGATGTTATCTATACTCTGCAATTCTGCATCTTGCACCTTTTCGTACTCGATCAAACACTGGTAACTTGTGCACGAAAAATGCGTGTGGAGCATATGTTGCCATCGCCAAAGTTAGAATGCTATTTCTTGAAGAATTTGAAGTGTATTCTGGTGAACCTGGACACACAATCAAGAAAATAAACAAGATTAGCAGCCTACTGGGTCAGGTTACAACGATCATCAATGGGTATACCATGTTATGCTGTTCAAATAAAAAACCGAGTCTTTTTGTGATAGTATGTACCAACGCTCGATAACTTGCGTCCAAAACTGCATAGGGGCTAACTAATTTTTGCATCCAAGTTATTTCATTTAAGCTCTATGCCACAGGTCATTTTTCTCGATACAAAAACCAGGCAAAAAGACACGGCGCACTTAGGGCTGTTTGGTTGGTTTTCGATGAAGTCTTGTAGAAATAAAGATGTCTATGTAGATTATACTCTCAGTATAGACTGGGAGGTTTTTGTTTGGAAAGGTATTTTCATGGATGAAAGGAGCGTGTTTTTTTATTGGAAGGGATTTGGAAAAAACTTGGCTTTCTGCATAAAGCTCCACCTAAAAGCTTACTGAATAAGCCATTTTTTATACATTGACTACCAAACAATTATGCTGACCGGATAAGCTGCAAGTCCCATTAAGCTGCTAACCAACAGGCCCTTACCCATTCAAGATGCTGTGCAGTGATGCCGGATATATTTCCATCATATATGCCACCGAGCACCTACATGTTCAACAATATGTATATATTCAATCCAACATTTTAATGCCTGTTGCACATTTCAAGAAATATTCACCCCAGAAATGAAAGAAACATTCTGTGCATTTGAAAGAAGCAAGGAATACCTTGGAGACTGTTTCTAGAAACATGCCAGGGCGCACCGGATGTGGTTTCGACCCAGGAACACTACCCTGGAAATCATTAGAAACAATGTGCCAAGAACATTTATTATCTATGTACCGAATTGAATTATTAAGCAATACCTAAAGTCGAAAACCTCACCCTTCCTGCAATCCCACTTCTAACCTTTCCGCCCCTTTTACTTTCTTCATCTGTAGTGTTGTCGGCACCTTCATCTTTGCCTAGCATTACGTTCTTAATCATCTCACGCACTGCTTTCCCAGGTTTCTCAGCAACAAGTTTCGTTAAGAAGTTGACCTGCATTGACATGAAATTTGCCATAAAATAGTTAATGCAGATTAACTAGTGATGGATGCTCGGACCTTTTAACCAAGTTCCTACTGTCTATAATCATTGAGGGTGCGTTTGGTATCCAAGAGAGGACAATATAGGACAGAACGACAATATAGGACAGAATAACTATTCAGCATTTGGTAAGACAGAACTGGACAGGACAAAACAGATAAAATGACCAATTTACCCAAATGAGTTGTTTATATATTTTGATTAATTTATGTAATTTATTAAATTGTAATAAAATAAGTATTTTCATAACAAAATATATCATTAGAAAGTTTTCGACAAGACTGTTAAGATGACACCAAAACAAAAGGTTGACGTAGCTTCCGTTCTTATTTTATACCTTTTCTATATTATCTTTTTATTACTGATATTTAATAAATTACATAAACTAACCATAATATAGAAGCCGTATAAAATTTATATTTTGAGGACAGTAAAGTGAAAGTTTAAAGAGCATAAAATACAATAATAGAATGAATAAAATGTAAATACGGAGGCATATTTGATGTTTTAGAAGAGATTTAAGTTTTATTTTGAGGTTATATTAGTAAAATATGGGCCCATTCGACCTGTTCCATGGGGGTGGGGGTGGAACACGCCTGTACCACTTTGTTCCAGTCTATTTCACATAAAAGTCCTGCCAAACATGGAACAATGATCACTGTCCTGTTTTGTTTTGTACAGTGTACCAAATGCAACATGAAGAAGCATTTGGTAAGTAGACGAGCGAGAGTGAGGTGTCGAGGGTGAAAAATGTTCAAGAATTAGCGTTTTAATTTGACATGGGTAGTTTAGTAATTTACCAATCTTGTCCAATCTCCCGGATTTCTATTCCACCTATTTTGGTGGGACAAAAGAAGTCTTGTCATGTTCCAGTATAATGTCGCACCAAATGCGGGACAAGTTTTTGTTCTGTGATGTTGTGTCTCGTGAACCAAATGCACCTTGAGTGTTAACTCACCCGTACACGACACATATATTATGTTATTAAAGGTTTTCCATAAAAAAGTTCTCCTGGAGTAAGTTCATATTCTAAAGAATAACAAACGGACCTCTGACCGAGGTAGCGTATTTAAACCGCGGTTGTTTCTTTCATCTAGTAATCCACCTCCCATCATACTCCGAGCTTCTTCTCTAATCAAAACGAGCCTTGCCAGAAGCTTTCTGTCAGGGACAACTGGTCGACTTTCCATGGTCTGCAATGAGAATGCTCGTTTAGACAAGACGGATTATAGTGGTATAATGTGCAGAAGAAGCGAAAATGGCAGTAACATAAGAATGAAGATGATAACACGACAATTAAGCTAAGTTTTAGTCCAGCAAAAAATTGCTTTAGAAATACATGTTTTTGGTTGATGTTGACACTTTGCTCTCAAATCTCAGCAAAAGAAAATAATGAACTATTATGGCTTTGAAATTTGATCTAACAGATAAATGATGAAGAACTAAACGGATATGTATACAAAAAAATATCCTGATCTAGAGATGCATAAAAGGCCCGAGGACCGAATCTAGACAAAGAACAGATCCCTTAGGGACCCGTTACAGGCCCGGTCCAGGCCCTCAGACCTGATTCCTTTATAGATTTCAAATCTATGACCAGATAAGAACTGGTCCTTATTGAAGACCAAATATTGGGCCAGGTCAAAACTGATTTGTGAAGGTCTGGACATCCAGACTTCCTTCCATAAAAGTGAAGTGGACTTTTTTATACATAAAAAGGAAAAAACAAAACCGCGTCCGGCTATGATCAGTTAGACTGTCAGGCCAGATCAGTCCTAGCTTTCAAACCAAGACCGGTTAAGGTCCGGATTTTTTTTCTTAACCATTCCGTGAGGACTGAATCAAGGACCGGTTGGGACCGGTCCTTGTGCATCCCTACCTGATTCCATGCTACTTCAGCAAATTATAAGCAGTTTAAAGTCTTGTAGAAGAAAAGATACTCCAAAATTCAATTTCATCCTATGTGATGGCGAATTATATCTTTCTGGGTACGAGGCCAGTTTAATAAAGTTCTTAACATTCAACCCCTTGATATGCAAGTCTAAGTCAATTATTACACTTCGCAACAAATACCTCAATTTTTTCTTTTGAGCAACTTCTCTACAGAAAATTGCTATACCAGCATTCCTATTTAGCAAGCAAATCTCACATTCTCAATTAAACATTCTTGTATATATTGCAACAGACAGCACCCATTTTTTCTTTTACAAGGATAATAATTCAAAATTCCATATCCTTGATAACTATCTACTCCGATACTCAAGAACTAGAAGTTGGGGCCTCTAGAGTCTAGGATGTTAAAGCAAATCCACACTAAGAGAATTAAAAACAAACATATATGCATGCCAAAACTTAACAAGTTAAAATACAAATTTTATTTGTTTCTTCTATGCTTTGAGATGGGAACATAGATTTTTGAGAAATTGCTTCAAGGATTTAAGATAAGCACAGAATCACCTCCAACAAGTCATCAGCCTGGTTAGCTATGTCATTTAGATTCGCCCCCGGTAGATGGACTTTTGCACCATGCTCACTTTCAAATGCACCGCCGCCTGCTGCCACTCGCCTAAGTAATTCTTGTCTACTTTCTTTCCGTGGGGTTCTACATAGCAGCCCAACAACTTGAACCTACAAATAATTGCAACAAAAAGATATTATATAACTAGATGAGATTAGTGGAAACAGCTGAGGGTAAAACTTGTAGTACTCACATGTGGGGGGCATTTTTTTGTAAGATGGGATAATACCGTCTCCTTGATTACCTCCAATAGAGACTTCCGCTGAAATTATCCGACAAAAATCTTGTTATGACCAATATTTTAACCATCATGCTTTTTAAACATAAAACATAGTTGTTTTGGGCCAGAACTGGTCACATACAAAAATTTGACGAAAACACATATTGGATAAACAGCTCACAAACAAGAATTGGCTATGACAATTGCTGTTGTGATAGAATGTCCACAGGCTTTCCAACCAATAAGCTAGAGCTGATCATTTGCCTGCTTGGGCTAGGAGTTTTCTTGTCCAACGGGTCTAATATGGCAAACCCAAGCCCTTCTTTTACGGGCTTGAAAACTTGTCCATACCCGCCCTACAAAAGGGCCAGGCTTGCCCACGGGCTAACGGGGCCTAAAAATCTTTTTATATTTTTAAGAAAACAAAACTTATATAAAATCACAATTTATGTAAAAATTATTCAAAATACAAAACAATTTTTCCAACTTAAAATTATACATAAACATTAACAATGTACATAATTTAGAAAAAATTTGTTTTGCAAAATACGGAGTACCCATAAAGGAAATGACCAAATGAGATAATAAGGAATTGATCAATTGACGTGATTATGTTTTTTACTTTTTAGATCTTTAAAGAGTGTTATTACCATGAGTCATAATTAAGTGAGAATTGATAAGTATCAAGAATTTTCAAGTTACTTTATATAAGTTATAAAAAAATTAACAGGCTGGGCGAGCCTGTCCAATTTTTTTCCCATCGCCCGTGCCCCCCATTAACGTTAACAAGTCAGTCCAGGCCCTCCCATTTCTTCGAGAATGGTAGTCCAAACCCGCTTTCTAGAGGGCCATCCCGAGCGTGAACAGCTCTACAATAAGCCACACAAAACAGCAGACCCCATGTACACTAATAATGTTTAATTGTAAGGATTCACATATTCATGAAATGAAACACAAAAATGTACAAGAATGTTTAAAGGCACTTCTTTATGAAATATCGATGAGAGTTGATACCACACACTGTCACACTCTATCTCTAATCCGCATGCATTCTGTCTTCAAAGAAAAAAGAAAAAGGAAATGGTAGGTTTGATGGTTGCATAGATAATCAAAGAAGGCGCACAAAGGAAGGCGGAAGCACTAGCTTGAGAATTTGGTCCGAGAAATGAAAAATATAATTTAGTCAAATTTTAGGCCTCAACATTGACTGAGCAGATGTTGCACACAAGACACTAGGACACTCGGGGCTAAATATCAGTAAGGGTCTGTTCATTAGCAGCTTAATGAGTTTAATGAGACTCATAGCTTATTTGGTCAGCCATACATGACTCTTTGGTAGTGGCTTAAAGGTATAGAAAGTGGCTTATCCAGTAAGCTTCTAGGGGGGAGCTTCATGCACAAAGCCAAGTTTTTTCCAAGCATGTGTCTCTCAATTAAAGAACATACTCCTTCCATTTGAAAAAGGATCCTCCCAAAAAGCACTTTTCCAATCTATAAAGACCGATTAATCCACACAGACAACTTCATCCATATTGGACTTAATGGAAAACCAACCAAACAGTCCTTAATACTGTGATCATGGCTATAATAATGGTTGTTTGATTATGGAAGAAAGTTGATTGGTTATGCATGTAACCTGCAATAGATAGTACAAAAATCATATAATAGTATCTGAAAAATAACCTTCTCATCCTCGTCCTTTTCAGCAAGTTGGATCATGTAATCCAGAGCCATCATAAAGCCCGACTCCATCTCATCAACTCGTTTCCCAATAACTCCTTGTGCAGCCAACATTACCGCAAATTCCTCGGATTCTGCATCCATTTGGTCATCTTCCAACTTTTACACAAGTAGAAATTAAAAGGAATAATGAAAGCATTAGTACAACTGTTCAGTAAAATAAACAAATCAAAATGCATCAAACATTCAATCCGTACGTTACTTAACATCCCAACATAACCATACAACTAGGTATAAAAACGAACAAAATAATTGTAAACATAAACATTATTGCTGCTCTAAATTTCTTGACCATCAAACAGTACGATTGCAGAGAGAATTAAGATAGCAATCCTCATTTCTATAAATCATTAAAAAATACACTTTCACTCATTGATGACCATTGTTTCCTTATGCCCTGATAACAAAGATGCAACCATACAACAGTTAACCATCATGCCAGACACACAAGAACCATAAGTTTACGACTCTTCAGATAGCATAATGTTAAACCAGTTAGTCGCACACAAAATTCGTAAATTTCATTCAGCATATTTTGGAAGAGACTGATACAACTAGAAAAGAAATTTGACGACATATTAGGGTTTTGTACATGTGGACGACTTAAGAAACATGCTTTCCACTTTTAGTGCATCAATGATTACACGGCACAAGAGGCTGCTATTTTTCCAGCATTCTCACATCCAAAACTTTTGGAGAAGTAGGGTTGTACCGATCTTCAACGCCATTCCTTCTTTGCTTATTCCTGTGATAATACGACTACACTTCCAGCCATCCTTCAACCATCATGTCACCAAGCTGCTGTCCGAGAGATGTTAGATGAGGCCTCCAATAATGTCATTGCTGGAGTTCAAAATATGGACAGCTAGAAGGCTCATGTCCAACGGAGGTGTGAACACTTGAGGTTGTTTCGTTCTAGTTTTTGAATTATGTGATCCGTCTTTCCATTGTATGTGAATAAACTTGAGGATGAGGTAAGTGACACTCTTTCACCAGCTTTTTGTTCTTATGTCAAGTTATTTATTGTTTGTTCTTTAACGCGATATATTGGTAATCCAAGGATAGCATTTCAATACCCCCTATGATGCCAAATACAAGTAGTTTAGGTGATAGGACAGTTGATTTGAGTATACACAGATTATGCCGAGATATTAGATGTTATGATCCTTCATGTTTCATGCTTTAAATGTAATTGTTACATGATTGAATGTTTGCATTAGATGCCTTATGGTTAGTGGCCTAGAGTGGAATCATCTTTCATATTAATTTCCATCTTTTCAAGTTTCTAGTCGTGTGTTCATATTTTTCTCATTCTTGGTTCAGTGGTTGTATAAAAATCTAACTTATGTTTAATGTGCTAACCTAGTGTAAGTAAAAAAAAATAGCATGTTTAGGTAGTTTTGCATAAAGCATTCCAGTTAGTTGCGAGCAGAGACGGACCTAGAAATTTTTTCAAGTGATGGCGCCATATGACTATAAGAAACAAATATAGGGATATTTTCATAAAATCATCATTGGTGTGTTGGTTAGTTTATTGTTTTTCATATGTGAGGTCCTGAGTTCAAGTCTTCTATTGCAAAAAAATCAGAAACATAATAAATCTGAAATTAAAAGCTAAAAACTAAGAAAATGGCACCAACAAGATTCAAACTCGGGTCTGGGGTGGAAGAAAAACCTTGCAAACTAACTCTACCAAGAGAAACTTAGTTTTAAAATATATACGGTGGCACACAACAAATTGATACTGTGACACTTTCGACGACCCTATAATTTTGTACAATATGACGGAGGAACAAAGCGGTGGTCCGTGCCACCACATAAACCAACCTGGGTCCGTCCCTGGTTACGAGTTCCGTCATTTATGAAGCACTTAAGCATTGCACTTCACATCCTTGTACCTTAGCAAATCTCTTTACACTTGCTGCACCTTCAGAATAGCCCTTGTCATGGTTATCTCGAGACCATTTCCAGGCTTAATTAACGGTTTTCCAAGGCAATTCCCTATGACTGTCATGCAGCTGTTCCATATCAGTATATGTTCGTTGCTTGGATGTTGACTCTGTGCCAAAAGTATTGGGTTAGAATGCCACCATTTAGCCAGTAGTTTCGAGGTGTTTTCAGGCCCACTTCCCTACCCGTGATGGGAGCTATGTGCTGCTGTCCACAGCAGTATTTTTTGTCCGTTTCTACCATTAAACAGCAGCATTCAAGTGCTCATTTGTGCCAGTGCGTATCCCCATACTTCTGCATTCATCATAGGCTTTGTTTTGCATGAGTTTAGGGCCATGGAATTTGCACACATAAACTGGATTTGTGTTGTAGTGTGAGTCGTAATTTGAGTTTGCTTTCGTGTTTTTAAGCACTTTACATCATCTTATATTAACTGCATATACTGCTACCACCGACCCCCTAAGACGAACGATCCTACTTACCCTACACTAGTAAGTTGGGTATTAAACTTTAAAGCGAACGACAACGCCCGACTACCCCCTCCATACAAAAACAAAACACCATTTCTAATTCTTGAGATCCAAACAAACTTGCTGAAAGAAAGAAGATGGGAAGAAATGATTTTTCTAGGACCACAAATCAATGGCTAAATTAAGCTACATATGAAATTCTCAAACGGGAAAAAAGATGCATTGCAGGTTTAGTTACATTAAACTACATGAATTCTTCAAGAGTTATAACTAAACTATGGGTCTAAGGCTATGTTTGGCAGAATGGCTGATAAGCTAGCTGGGGGGATAAAAAGTTAGCTGATAATCATTAATAATAATATTAAAATAATCCGATTTCTTTTCATTTATTTGTATTTTCTTTTATATTCCATTTTTCATTTCCTCCTACATTACATGACTTTCTAGATTCCCCCTAAGTGATGTGTGCAGTCCAAAGTTGATGCTGCAGAACTCATTTGGTTCCTCCTATCGACTTGG
>NC_037536.1:16731181-16739131 GCF_001531365.2 Cynara cardunculus var. scolymus | reverse complement strand
ATCCTTACGTAAAGGCCATCCTATCCAACTTTCAGGCATTAAGATACGTTTCAAATCTTAGCATGATATTGGGGAATCTCATTGCTATTACTCAAACAAGCATGAAACGTATGCTTGCATATTCGTCCATAGCTCAAATCGGATATGTAATTATTGGAATAATTGTTGGAGACTCAAATGATGGATATGCAAGCATGATAACTTATATGCTGTTCTATATCTCCATTAATGAAAGTCATAATTGGAAAAAAGTGACAAATAAGCTTCTAAAACACTACTCCAAATGACATTTCAATAAGCTAGTTTATGTTCATCCAAACGTGTAACAAAAAAATAAGCTAGCTTATATCTGCCAACAATGCCTAATGATGGTATTGAATTGTGATATAACCCATATCACTTCTACAAGTCAAATGTCTGAGGATTTGCATAAAAAATCAGAGTATAGTTATTTTTTGGCTGGAATGGAGGGAAGGATACATATGCCTGCCAGATGACTGATAAAATGCCCCAAAGAAAAAAGTCCAATAACAGAAACTATACAACAATTAGGCATTAAAAGCTCAAACTGAAGCATGTCTTACAAGATTAGCCATCTCTTCAAGAACAGAAGTAACTTGTTCACCCCCTTTGAGGAGAACTTCATACTGAGAAGTACCCCAAGTAGTTGATGGATCCCCTGCTTCTTGTTGTTTGCTCCTACTTTTCTCTCGTGCTTCCAGCTCTTCCTGCGTGTAGCCGCCTCCTACCTCGTAACTCGCTCGTAGAACAGACAAGTTTCTCTTCTTCGGGAGACAAATAAATGATGCCTTTTGAGTTGGGTTAAGATGAAGCGATGGCGGTGGAGGAAGGAAAATTGAAGAAAGGATAGGCTTTGCCATGGACGCCATTTTCACAAAGTTCAATTCGTCAAAGAGGTGCAATGATATGAGAGGGTTTCTGGGGGTTTATTGGTATTAAAAGTTCGTTCATCCACCAGAGTTGCCGTTAAAATTTTGTTCATAAGCATCATTTATCATACATAAACCCTAAATATTCACATTTTGTTTCAAAATTGGTCCTGATGCTAACGTCCATCCACCATCTCCGTTAACTATGGGGTAAAAATCATGTTTAAGTATAGAGTAAATTGCACCAATCGTAATCGTTTGTGTGATTCGCTCAAACTCCACCATTTGTTACTATCATGATCATTGGTGAAGTTTGATCAAACCACACTACCACAAGGACGATTTGTGTATTTTACTCCTACAAGTATCTATAATTTGTTAAAGACCTTCCAGCCTAATGGTAAAGGCTTGGGCATGGCATAGTCATAAACTCGAGGTCGAGCCCTGGAAGGGAAGTGTTGGCGACATTTAAGTGTGACCATGTTTAGCCTCCAAATTTACCGGGGATTAGTCGGGCTTTGGCCCGGACACCCTTACCAAAAAAAAAAAGTATTTATAATTTAATGGAAAAAGTCCAAAAATAAAACCAAAAACTTTCATATTTTTAGAGATCAAGTCATTATTGGACATTTTCGAACAAATAAATCATTTCATTTATTGTGACTGAAACGATACATATCGAAAATTATGACTTATAAAACTGGTTATTATGGTAAAATAAAATGGTTGTTATTTATACCTCCTCTTCACTCACTTATCATGACATTTCTTACCCCTCCCGCACTCACATACCCCTACATGAGGGACTATAAATATGATTCACCTAAATTAATTGGAAAATTTTTGAGGAAAAAAAAACCCAACGTATTTTTTTTTATTGACCTGGATATTCAACCCGCTATGTGAGTGCCTAATCTCAGGGCGACCACCTGCTTTACTGCAGATAGCCCGGAGTCACCGCATTTGAACATCCGTGCCCACAAGGAGATTTTTATTCCTCCTTGGATTTGAACCTGAGACCTCATGATAAAAAACCCAACGTATTTCATGTCTTGAGCGATTGAAATACATGATTTTTTTTTTGAATGAATACATTTTTACACTTATAAAACAAATATACCATTTCATTATTGATGTATCAGTAAATAGATAGCAAAATACAATAAACCAATAAAATAAAAATAATATACTATTTCCAGTAGTTTTTTTGTTAATGATAAACTGTACAAATATTACCACGTTAATTGATCGAAGAAAAACATTTAAAACACCGAGGACATAACGTTAATGTCCATAGGGGGGTTTCAAAAAAAACTCGTAATGATTTTTGTTACCACAATAATTGATTTTCGATCATTTATATAGGCAGGAAGAGTCATTTTGTTCGATTTCGATAAATACATAGATTTTATTTGTTTGAAAACCGTACTAAGACATAATTTAGGCAAAAGTTTGGTTCACTCGACGACTTAGGCTAGTAGGGGGCTCAAGATCGGACCTTGCAACCGTTTTTTTGTATTTGGGCAAAGTCACCCTGCTCTTTTTTTTTATTAACCTAGATATCCAACCTGCTATGCGAGCCGACTAATCCCAGGACAACCATCTGCTTTGCAGATAGCCCATAGTCACCGTATTTGAACCCCCGTGTTCACAAAGGGGTTTTTATTTCTCCTTGGATTTGAATCTGAGACCTCTTGGTACTTTTGACATTTGGAGCCAAGCTCAAACCAATCAGACACCACTCTTATAAGCCGAAAACTATACAAAGCATGTTTGGTTTTTTCTCGGACTTTTCCGTAATTTAAAAAATAAAGTAAATAACATTTCTTATTTTTTTGTCGAAATTTATGACTATGGTGGTGAATGGTCGATACAATTTGTGAAAAAGATAAAAAGACCAAAATACTTTATGAATTAATGGAGTTAACTGAGTCGGTTAGAATAAGGGACTCAAATTGTAAGAAAATGCAGAAACGATAATTCGAGTATAATAAATGATTTTTGAGGATCTAGTCATAATTTTTGGCATAACACAAGGACCATAAATTTAATTTACTCTCGAATTATAAACAAATCTCATCAAATTAATATCCTAAATGATATTAAATGTAGTACTTTGATAGCTTATGGGCCGTTTGCTAAACACTTACCCGGTAATTGCTTAAAGGTAAAATTTAACACTAACGTTTACTTATCAGATAAGACTTTAGTCCACTAAAACGGCATTGTATGCAACAATTTACCCAGTAAGCGCTTACCGTGGTAGGAAATCGTCGCTCCCACTTATCGGACAAGACTCTTGGTCTTTGTCTCGTTCTTACTGAGTAAGATTATTGATACTTAACATATTCATCTGGTAAGGTAATGTGACTTGGTAAATACTTACCTGCGTAAGCTTTTAGTAAACGGCCTCTTAATATTATTTGGTGGTGATTTATTCATTAAGTTTAGAATAAGGCTTTAGGCAAAAAGCTAACATTTCATCGAACTTACCTCTCTTGATTTTTAAAAACACGTTTCTTCCTTCTATGAAAAACCATCATTTTTAGTTATATAGATAAACTAATTCATTTGAAATTAACAGAACACCAACAAAATGGAGATAACAGATGTATAGATTTTAATTAAATAATTTAGGGGCCGTTTATTTAAATGCTTACCCGGTAAGTGCTTAACATTAGGAGTCAACACTATAATTTATTTTATTGGGTAAGATTGTAGTACATCAAAACGTATAATATACAACAATTTACCTACTAAGCGCTTACTCAGGTAAGAGTCGTCACCCTCACTTACCAAGTAAAACTTTCTATCCTTATCATTGCTCTTACCGGATAAAATTATTGACCTTTGACATTTTCCTCCGTAAGAAAAATTACACGTTAAGTACCTTAGTAATTCCAAAAATCATGTTGAGACTCTTCCTCACACGGAGTAGTACGTACATCCATGGAAAAAAAACCTCGAACGCTTCCGCTTCTATTAAACCCATACAGATATGCCTGCCATAGCACCTGCTTTCTCTCTCTTAAAACTCTTTCTCTCTCCGTCGCTCCCTCTCTGTGTTTTTTCTAACATTTAGCCAACAGAAATGGCAACGGAAGCTACAAATGGAGCAGCTGCTGAGGTGCAGTCAGTGACGTTTACGGGGCTAAAACCGCAGGTGTTCGTGGAGGCTTCAAAGGTTAGAAAAAACACAGAGAGGGAGAGACGGAGAGGAAAGCCGAAGAGGAGCTGAACCGCGTAACTCATCCTATGCCAATATCTCCACTGTGTGTTTGTTCATTGTCTGTGTGTGAACTTCTTGCCTATATGATTTTTTCATGCTACTTTTCCATCATTTTTCGAAAAATGAATCTTCATGTTGAACCACACCATGTCTCGGTTGAATAGCAAATGTTTTTCAGCAATTATTATCATCTTCTGTAAGTTTAGAAAAGGCACAGATCTCCATTCGATCAGAAATCTCGATAATGCTCTATGTTTCGTCTTCCGGTCTTCGTTTGTCGTTAACACTTTTATCATTCGTGTATATATATATATATATATCGATTTACTGGTGCCATTCAAAAACGAACATCGTATAATGGTTTGTTATGGTTAAATCTGATAATATTTTGCTTCATCTCTTCACGCTGCATTTTCTGGTTTCTAGTTCATGCTTTGGATACATTATCTAATCAATGCGTTCAGGCGACGTAAATATTTCGTTCTCTGATGGAAACTGTTTTTTCTGCATCATACACACAGCGTTATGAGTACGGGGCTGGTGTTCTGCTTGGAGACGGAGGACATTGAAGCCGCTGTAGACAAGGCGGTGAAGGCTGGTGCGGAAGGTGACATGACCGAGGGTGAAGGCGCGTGGTTTGGTGGGCGAGTGGGCAAAGTCAAGGACCCCTACGGTATAGTCTGGCTCATCTGCGCTCCTGCTAAAAAGTGTGACGTGGAAGCTTAGAAACCGTCAGATCAAAATCATTGTTTTGTTTAATCAGTGGACAGTGGCGGAGTGACTCTTAGTCTAGGGTCTAGTAGTAGTAGTTGTAAAAACCGATGGAAACGGATTGATTATGTGTGGTGCTCCTAATTGCTAGTATTTTGAGAACCAAATGGCTGGGAACTACTTTTAAACCAAAATCACATTTAATGTTACATGCTGCATTTTATTTTACTCTTTTTTAGAATATGAAATATCTTGTAACCAAAGATGGCTAATGAAGGATCATAATCAAAACTTGTGTGTTAATTTACCTACATATTTTTTGGATATTTGTTTATCAGTAAAAATTAAAATAGATTGGAAAATTTGATGGAAATATCCAACCAATTCATTCTATAGCCATTTTTTAATTGGGGTGTCGATTTTGGGTTAAAGCAAACCAACCATTATATACCAATTTAATTGGTTGATAGGATTGTATCAACTATCAAAGTTTGGATGTATATGATATCAGAAGTCGTGTACGACACTAATACTCTATCAACTTATTTTTTAATCATTTATTGATTAAAATTTAATTAATAATACAATGTATTTTGTTTTTTAAAATTTTTATTATCTTATTTTCAAATTTATATATACTATTTTATTAATCAAATTTGATAAATGTCTTAAAGTCTTAAAAAAGTACAAAATCTAAAACACAAAGTACTTGTTTTTAAAAACACAAAAATACTTGTCTTTTAAGCTTTCCTCAAGATGACTTTTAAGCTTTTCCTACAGAAATAAATATTTATACCTATACTATCTTATAAACCAGATTTTTCAAAAGTCTTAAAAACAATTTTTAATGCACAAAGTACTATACACTTATGCATAAAGTCTTAAAAGTCTTAAAAACAACTCATAATGCATTAAATATTACCATTTTATACATTTAGTCTTAAAATCTCTTAATCTACATTAAAATAACATATAGTACAAGTTATCAATGCACATTATTACTTTTTCTTTTCATGTTCCTAATATACTTTTGACACAAACTCATGCCTTCACCTTCCCATACCTCTATGTTTTCTCCTCATCTCCCAAGGTAAGATTCAAATTGATATTCACCATGAGTTATTAAAAGTCTTCTCATTCATCTCTTATTTAATTGCTCTATAACTCTCGGTCTCGCTCTCTTGATTCTTTGCTTCTAGTGTAAATCGAACATATTTGTGGAGTCGTTTAAATATGTTGGATTTTAAATATATCGTTAAATTTTCTCTAATAAAACCAGTGAAACTTCAAAATCGTTAAAATTCATGACTTTCCACCGCATTGCGCGGATACACAACTAGTTAAATTATAATACAAATAGATATGTGGAACTTGATTGAATTCATTCGTTTAATCCTAATGACTTTGGTAACTCGTCCAAATCTCCACGATTCATCACCGCTTTGTTTAGATTACTAGTATATATTTGTATTGTATGAATATTATTTGAATGCTTGTCTATGTAAAGATAAGTGGTACAACACATGTTATTTGAATGCTTAGGGGTTTCAATGCATGTAGATTTAGTTGGTACCAAATATAGTTGATTTCTACATGGTATAATTTTTTATGTACCAATTATAGTTGGTTGAAACACAGCACACTGAAAAAAAAATGTTATCATACCATGTTCACCTCTATTTTTTTAAGCCAATTCCCAAAATAGCCGAGTTTTATGCATTTTCTCTTCTAAAAAAGAAAAAAAATGTGGTTTATGCAGATCGTTTAAACCACTTGGATAATGATAGTTATTTAATTACATTTTATATTTTTTATAATTAGTTATTTAAGTGCCGTTTACCAAACGCTTATCCGGGTAAGTGTTTACCAAGTTAAATTACCTCACCGGATGAATATGGTACGGACCAAGAATCTTATCCGGTAATAGTGAGACAGGGACCAAGAGTCTTACCCGGTAAGTGAGAGTGACGACTCTGACCACGGTAAGCGTTTACCGTGTAAATTGTTACATGCGATGTCGTTTTGGTGAACTAAAATCTTACCCGGTAAGTAAATATTAGTGTTAAATTTTACCGATAAACACTTGCTGAGTAAATATTTGGTAAACGGCCCCTTAGTTTACCTTGTATCTTTTTTTACATTATACATATATCATATTAACGTGCATAATTATATTTAAAATACATAAAAAAATAAGTTTTTTTTAATAAATTATATTATTATAATCGTTTCATCAATAATTTCAAAATGAGTTCGACATTAAATATTTTTAGATTTTAATTATATTATTAAATATTATCAGTGCATATGAATTATTTTTAACTAGAAAGGTATTCGCGCAATGCAGCGATATATATCTCGATTTTAATGTTTCATTTTATTCCGTATATATAAATGTTTTAATACGGTTTTTATGTGGTTTTGAGAAAAGGATAATTTTTTTTATTTTGAATAAAATATAAATTTGAAGATATCATAAAATTTTAAAAATAAATATATCAACATTATTATCAAACTAACTATTTAAATTTTTCTGTTTTTTGTGTAATTTTTTTAATTTATTTTTTATTATAATTTAACTTAGATTTAATAACAAAGTATTTTTTTAACAATATAATTTTTTATAAAGATAATAATTAAACATTTTATTAGAACTCAATAATTATCTTAATTATATTTTAGATTTTTTATATTTAAAATAGATGTCTATCCTGTATTTGATCATGTTTATCTATAGTTAGTTACACGAATTTCAAAATGAAGCTTTAATAAAATTACTTGTAATCTTAAATTTTAGATAATATGCATCAATAAACAGTACTTCATGCATAAAAAATAATTTTTAAAAGTTTTTGTCAAATGGTTTATAATATAGTATAAATTTATACCTTTATAAGCATGGTTGTAAAAAAAACTCCGATTTATATATATATATATATACACACACACACACACACACTATCTTATAAAGCATTTGGCGAAAACTCTTAAAAACTCTTAAACTCGTTCATCCCTAAACAATTTCATTCCTATCCGATTTCATCCCATATCTAAATTCGTGTAACTAATTGCATATAAACACAATCAAATACAGGATAAACATCTCATTTTAAATATAAA
>NC_037536.1:16658934-16729211 GCF_001531365.2 Cynara cardunculus var. scolymus | reverse complement strand
TATAATTAGAATAATTATCGAGTTCCAACAAAATAAATAATTATTATCTTTATAAAAAAATTATATTATTAAACCAAATATAAATTCATTCGTTATTGTACATAAATTAAATTATAAAAAAATTACACAAAAAAATGAGGAATTTCAAATAGTTAATTTGATACTAATATCGATATATTTTTGTCAAGTTTTTATGATATTTTCAAACATATATTTTATTCAAAAATAAAAACATCATCGTTTTTCTCAAAATCACATAAAGCCATATTATAACATCGACTAAGATAAAGAATAAAATGAATTATTAAAATCATGATGTATCTCGTTGCATTGCACGAATACGCTTCTAATAGTTAAAAAAGAAATAACCAACCAAATGTTTTCTATCAATGATATATATATATATATATATATATATATATATATATATATATCGAGTAGTTCGATTCGACTCATTATTAATGTCGAGTCTAGTTCGAGTTCGAGTTAAGTTTACTCGAGTAAAATATTGACCGAACTTGAGATAGTTGATCTTAAATAGCTCACAAGTTATCCTCTATCACGTTATTGCAGATAAATAAAACAATCTTTTTTTTCATGATGTTGAATTAATACTTGTTGTGCAACATTATTGAACAGAAATTTATCATAACATATGCAACTTACCGAATATATATTTCTCCCCCCTTTTCATCAAGCTCTTTAATCACAGTAACAATGGCGACACTGTTACTGTGGCTTGTACCTCATGCCTAAAACGTTGTACTCTGCTTTACCATTTGCAAGTGGTCTAATCCCACATCGACACGTACGACAAAGATATGCAGTTATATAATGAGGATGGATAGACAGACGAACACGACCTTACTTGAACAGGATCTGTTCTATAGGCTCGTACCTCTGTATTCTTGATTCCTAAGAAGACAGAAACCCATGTCTGGTTGATGAACCACGACCATATAACCAGAGCGTGATTAACAGATAGCCATGGTCTCAACCATGACTCAGTAGATGATCGTTGCCACCCCATCTGATGGGTTCTGGCATGGTTACATGGTTGTCTGACAGATAAATTCTAAGTTTTTGTTCGGTTCTTGTTTTGGTTCCATATTTCAGTTCTTGAAAAGCAAGTGCTCGATGAAATGCCTTTACGTGCAGGATATAATCTGTCTTCAGATGATCTTGCACTCATCCAGTATGAATTCCCTTTTCTATTAACCCATACTAGTTTTATGTATAATGGGTTCTAGAAGTCGTAGTAGAAGTAGAGTATTTAGTTATTCTCTATTTTGTCTTGTAAATGCATTTAGATGCATAACACATGTTCGATGAAATGCTTGTATGGGGGAGGTTATGATTTGTGTTGCCATGATCATGGACTCGTTGAAGAACTGGATGAAACCAAAACTGTAAGTGAAGTTGGTCATTTAAAACATGTACATAAAGTATAGACTAAAGAAGATCATATAGTTTCTATTTGGTTCAGTCAAAAGATTGTTTCCTGGCCTTCAAAAAAGAGATTGCTTGAAATTCTTCTTGAATGGGTGTATATATGCAAACTTACCTTGATGTGAGCTACTAATATAATGACACCTAAACCCAAGGATCCGTGTGTGGTTACATTTTTATTTCTTTATATATATATTGATTACATTCTTGATAATCTCTTTGGTTTGACCATGTCCAAGTTGATGTTGACTGCATGTAAATGAATGGAATTAAGAAATTTCCAGGCAGCCTGTGATATTTGAATCCTTTTTAATTAGCAAACATTCTTCATTCACTAAAATATCACATACCGTTTATGTGATATATGTGGTCATAACTGATTGAATGATGTATGTGGTCATAACTGATTGAATGAAGCCTTCTCATGAGATTAATCAATAAAAAAAGAAAAGATCATAGAAGACCAAAGGGTATAAAAAACAGCATAGCAATAGGAGCTTTTTACCATTCACTAATGGAGATCATTGGCAGGAAGAGCACAGACCTTTTGTTTCTAATATTGATGTTGCTTTGTTTTCAGCTACATTTAAAAGCACAAGAATATCCATCCTACAAGGAGATCCCGGTGGGAGCGATTCTAGATATGAGATCATGGGTTGGAAAGATTGTTCATAGCTGCATTACAATGGCGGTATCTGACTTTTACACGGTCAATAGTCACTACAAAACAAGGATAGTTCTTCACGACAGAGACACCCATGGAGAACCACTGCATGCTCTATCCGCTGGTAAATCTTATTTAGCCATACTGGATTTCATTTGGAAAATACGTAGGTAGATAAAAAGTAGATACCGAACAAGCATACTAAGAGTATATAATACGGGAAAGGTTCCCTATACATGTATATACTACTATGGTGCCTGTGGTGTCACCAGAGACCATGGAATTTTACGGATTATTCTAACTCACAAGGATGAATTGCTATGATGTATCACTATTAGAGAACAGAAAACCCACAATTGACATACATCTACCTGTAGCTTGGCTCACATGTGTGTTTCATACTTGAAGGGGCAGGTTTCTATTCCTGGTAACCTTTTTTTAGTTATACCATTCAAAAATTTCTCAAATTGGTGTTCGTATCGAGTAGAATACTTCTTGAACACTGAAAATTTAGGAAGGTTTGTTCATAGGTTATATAATCAGAATCCTTGATTCAACCTAAAACTCCACAATTTTAAAATATTTTATCAGCGAATTTGTTTGAAATATTATAACCGAATCTTTTTTAATAATCTCGAGTCTTATTATAATAGTTATAGTAATTTTCATACTTTCAAAAGGGTAGGATGTTCTTTAATATTATAGATACCAAGATGAAAAGGATCAAATACAGCCAAAATGATGCACAACATATCTAAGTGGAGCGCAAACTATCCACTGAAGCTCGAATAACATTAGACGGATGTAGGATGAATCCATAAACATTGATGGCTTCCTTGTAGTGGTTAGTCTTGTTAAAGTCCTACATCGGCTATACTTGTACACATATTTGCCCGGGACTCGACACTCTGGGACATCTTCGACCGTCTCGCCACCGCTTGAGTGGGGTGCTGGAGCCTGGAGGGGGTGTTAGAGTCCCACATCGACGAGACTTGGACACTTTCTTTTCAGAATATGTTGGAACACCCTTCTCTCCTGAAGGGCACTTTTGGAGAGAAATCCTAAATTTCAGCTTCATACTAAGCCTTGCAGATCGCTAATTATGATTTTTTTTTTGGCCACCAGCTCTTGATCTCTTGGACAAGACAAAAGTGCAAGCAATCATAGGTTCAGACTCGACATCTGAAGCAAAGTTCCTGGCAGTATTAGGGGATGAAGCTAGAATACCTATTCTTTCACTTTCACCAACCCCATCTTTCAACAGCCATCCTTATTTTCTTCAAATTGCACAGGATGAAACCATTCAAGTTAAAAGCATTGCAGCAATGGCAGAATCCTTTGGATGGAAGAATTTGATTGTTTTCTGCGAGGACACTGCTAATGGGAGAGATATGGCTACGTTTATGGCTAACGCCTTGGGAGAGAGGAGCATATCTGTAACATATAGGAGCTTAATTTCAACCTCTGCTAGCAATGAACTTGTCCAAGAAGAGCTTCACAAGCTTTCAACTATGCAAACAAAAATATTTGTCGTTCATACTTCACCTTCTCTTGCATCTTACCTTTTGCTGAATGCAAAATATATAGGAATGATGGGTGAAGGATACAAATGGATTATCACTAGTAAGACGATGGACTTTATAAATTTCATGGATGATGAAGTCATGGAGACAATGCAAGGGGTCGTGGGTTTTAAATCATATATTCCACAATCAAGTGATCTTCACAACTTCACTCGGGAATGGAGAAAGGAATATGACGGTAGGAACACATTGATGGATATCAAGGGCATAAATGCTTATGGTGTTTGGGCACATGATGCAGTTTCAGCACTAGCAATGGCTGTTGAGAGGGCTGAATCTGTAGAACAAGTTCTCAAGCGGAACATGAAATCTCTGGAAAAGACTGGCTCCAGCCAAAGGGGTACAGCACTTCTGAATCAGATGTTAGGAATCTCATTTCATGGTTTAGGCGGGGTTTTCCAATTTATGAATGGGAAGATTACTGCACAAGTCCTAGAAATAATAAACATCGTAGGTAAAGGGGAACATAGGGTTGGTTTTTGGACAGCAGATGCTGATTTCACCAAAAAGATTGGAAAGTTGAATTCATTTTCCAATGATGGCCTGGAAGCCATCATCTGGCCAGGAGGTATCACAACTAATCCAACACATAGGATGCTACAAATGAGTAGCAAAAACCTCAGATTTGGCATTCCGGTGCAATACAGATCAGGGAGACTTTTTCAAGTGAATCATGATGCTCAAACTAATTCAACTGTAGCTTCAGGATTTTGTGTAGAAGTGTGCGAAGCTGCCTTTGCTGCAATAACCAGCGGTGTAGCTATTCAATTTATTCCATTTGTGATTAATGCTACAGTTGGAAATGTAAATTACAACGATTTTATAGATCGAGTCCACGCTCGGGTACGCATATTCTCTAATCTAGTATTCTGTGCAATTAATTACTTGGCTTTCGGAGCAAGAAAATGCACAGGGAAAGGATTATAATCTGTTGTATTTCATTGTTGTTTGCATTAGGAATTTGATGTTGCCGTTGGAGATATAACAATTACAGCTAACAGATCTCTATATGTTGACTTCACAATACCATACACCGATATTGGCCTTGGAACACTATCTCGAAATGCAGATGCAAGCATGTGGATCTTTATGAAACCCCTTAGTTCAGAGCTTTGGGTTGTATCTGCTTGCTTCTTTATTTTACTGGGTTTTGTGATTTGGATTCTTGAACATCGAACGAATGAAGAATTTCAAGGTTCACATGGACAACAAATCGGAACAACCTTCTGGTTTGCCTTTTCTACCGTTGTTTATGCTCATAGTAAGCTCACATCTCTTTTTTTTTTCTCTCTTTTTTTTACGGTTGACACACGACCAAGTTTCACTTCAATCCAAGTATTATGTAGTTAGTGCGTATTCTCTCCTATCCATTATGGTACTTGGATGTAATAACTCTAGATTGCTGATGGCAAATTTTTGGGGACTGTAGTTTCGTAACTTCAAAGTCTAACGATATGGTCATTCTGGTTTTATTAATCACACCAAACCAAATGAGCCCACCTACCAGAAAGTTGAACCGGGGGGAGGGGAGGGGGGATATATGCAGACCTGACTTGAATAAACAACACCACCAAGTCTAGCAATATGGTCATACTGGTTTTACTAATTGTTGTAATTGCAGGGGAGAAGCTACAGAGTAATTTGTCAAGATTTGTAGTCATTGTGTGGTTGTTTGTAGTGCTCGTTCTCTCTTCAAGCTACACTGCAACATTGAGTTCCCTATTAACTATTGAACAAATTCAGTTAGCATCAAATGCAAACTCAATTGGCTACCGACATGGTTCCTTTATGGAAGGATATATTAAGAAGAACTTGAATTTTGTAGACAACAGGTTGAAGCCATATTCTACACCTGAGGAATATGCCGATGCTTTGTCACTTGGGAGTAAGAAAGGTGGTGTTGATGCAATTGTTGATGAAATTCCTTACCTCAAGGAATTCCTTACGCTGTATCCATCCGGTTTCTCCATGACCGTCTCTGAAGCAACCACTAATGGTTTTGGCTTTGTAAGTCTCCTCACTGAACCATGCTAACCTTTAACTTGTTACTCACTCCGTTCCAAAATAAGTGTCCACAGTTTTGTTTTAGTTTTACCCGAAAAGAAGTGTTCACCTTTAAAAGTAAATGTCTACTTTCCTGTTCTACCTTTAGTTATGAGATGAAAAAAGTTTTTCTTTCTATTATTAAATATTAAGTTGTCATTTAATTAATTAAAAAAGTGTAATAAATACACATTCCCAAAGTTGTGCCTTCTTCATTATAGACATATTTTTTGAAGGAGGGAGTATTTGACAATTTGTAGACCATGGGTAAATTGAGAGAAGGAAGAGTGCGGTGGTTGGGACACTTGCGGAGGAGATCAATGGTGGCGCCAGTGAGGAGAGTAGAAATTTTTACGGTCAAGGAGGAAAGGCCAGACGAGGAAGAATTGGGATGAGAAATTTATGTTGGACATGGCAGCATTAGGCATTTTCCAGGACATAGACCTCTAATAGGAGTTCGTGGAGAAGCAGGGTTAGGATAGTTAAATTAAGGTAGAGATATGTAGCTAGTGTGGATAGGAAGTAGGGAGTTAGGGATCGCGAGGACAATTAAATTAGGCATTTTTCTGCCGCTTATTATGCCCTAGTCTTGATTATCCTCCTTGTCCTAATGTCCTCTTCTTCTTTTTGCTCACACTTCTGCAAAAGCCACGGGTCTTTACGGAAACAACCGTTCTACTCGCCCCTGCCATACCCTGCTTACGAGCAGGATATATTGGGTTTGTTTGGTTACAATTTGTAGACCAACTCTACCTATTCTTCTTCCTAGTTAATATATCTATAATTTGCAGGCATTCCCTCAAGGTTCACCCTTGGCCCCTGTGATCTCGAGACGAATTGTAAGATTACGAGAAGATGGGACTTTAAAGATGTTAGAGGATAAGTGGTTTAACCAACAATCAGGTCCACGCCCCAAGGATTCTGCCAAAATTCTAAACCTTAAAGACTTCCGTGGTCTATTTTACGTGAGTGGGGCATCAATGGCAGCTGCCCTTTTCCTATTCATACTTTATTTGGTTCCCGAGAAACTGCATTTCACCTACACGATGCTGGCAGGAGGAAAGCTAGAGTTCATAATGAGGTTTCTCGTGCCTAAAACTGGTAATGCAGTTGAAAGAAGATGAACCAAACTTCATATTACCACTACACTAAATATACTTCTTGTGTTCTACCGTAAATTTTGAATTTGTTCTGCCCTTCCTTGTGGGTTGTAAATTGATACAAGTGATTGTGTTATATTTTAGTAGACAATATGTTTCCAAACTAACCCAAAACAATAGTGGTTTAATAATTAAGTAAAAACCTCACTGGAGGTGCTCTAAATGTGGTGGACTTGGTAAGTGTTTTCTGAAATGTATTTAAAAAGGTATTGTTATATCTATTTTAGAAGCTATTTTTATAAATTTCTGGTAAATGTGTTGGACCTCTTAGATCTTGAAGGAGATGAGCGGTGATGGTGGACCGACTGTCCGATAATTCGGACGATGAAGATGACGATGAAGATATTAAGGTGGAGTGGGTTTTTGTTTTTTAAAGCATTAAGACTTGTACAATTGCTTTGTTATTTGTACTAGATAAGCTTTTTTAAGACTTGTACATTGCTGCAGATGCTTTGAAATTACACCTTGTCTTTTCTTATTTCATGATGATCATGTTGGAGATGAAGGGGAAGAAGAGGAAGATTGGGAAGCTAATCTAAAAACGAATAAGTGAACGTATTAGATGATGTTGACTTGGATGCCGAACTTATTGCTTGCGATTAGCTCATTTTTGATCACTTTAGATGATGTGATGTTTTAATTTTGAAACTATATTTCTAAACTCTAATTAATGCATATGTTATGACTATGGAGGGATACATAATATATATATATATATATATATATATATAGATGACTTATTATGCAACCCTTTATATTTGTACAACCAATACAACTCAATCTCAACCGTCCATTTAATTTGATGAATATGTCATTTCATAAAAGTTCTGATTGTTTCTTAATATAAAGTATTAATCATAATTAATGAACTATAATCATCTTTCATAAATATTCAAATTATAATAAATGAACTTTCATCACTTCCATAAATATCTTAATTAATTGAGTTGCATTGATTGTACAAATGAACATGGTTGCATTTGAAATATATATATATATATATATATATAGAGAGAGAGAGAGAGAGAGAGGTTGGTTATTATACAATCCTTGACATTTGTGCAACCAATACAACCCAATCTCAACCGTCCATTTCATTTTATTAATATGTGATTTCATAGAAATTTTAATTGTTTCCTAATATAAAGTATTGATCATAATTAATGAACCATATTCATCTTCCATAAATATTCAAATCATAATAAATGAACTCTCATCATTTCCATAAATATCTCAATTTATTGGGTTGCATTGGTTGTACAAATGCGATGAATTGTATTTGAAACAAACTCTCTCTGTAATATATATATATATATAATTCTAAGAAATATTATATTAACCGTTATTTTGGACCGGTATATCACTGATATATCACCGATATATCGAATATCGGTCCTGACCGACATTTTGTATTCTAACCTTAGTAACAACATAGGGGAGGAATGAGAATAGCATCGGTTAAAAAATGTTGATGGTGAAATTCTGCTTGTCGGCAAAAGGAAGGAGAAGAGGCAATAATGTTGGTTAAAGAAAAAATGGTTAAATGCATGAAATAAGAAGCTATTTTTATAAATTTTATTATTATAGCATTTTACATTCATCTTTTCTTATTTCGACAATATACTTTTAAAATATTTTTTATTAACACAATGTAATTTGAAAAATTTACCCGTTAATCGGTGTAATAAGTTGGTCTGGATATGGATTGCATAATAAGGTGAATCATGGTCCATGAAAGGATCTATTATTTGATCCAAAGAAAAATAAACAGCTTTTAAGACAATTGTGTAATAAGTGTTTTGCGGTCAGACATGAACGGTTTAACCCTCAAACTACAAAAACCAAATCGTGAAGGCCGTTTGGGAAGTGATCAAACCACCAAAAAAGCAGTCTAGTGTGACTGAGGGCCTGTTTACTTGAGGCTTAATGAGCTTAGTGGATAAACCGACTTATTCACACAGACAAGCAAGACTGTTTACCTTGGGCTTATTCGCTCAGAAATGGGCTGCCCAGATGAAAAACCTGTGTTGTCCAGGTTAAGCCAAGGTAAAAACTTGCCCTACCCTTACACAATAGTCGCGCCTCTCTCAACTCATGTCTCTTCTCCATCGATCCAACACCCTATTGTCGTGCCTCTCTCAACGCAAGACCTTCGATCTCTTCTCCATCGATCGATTGTTGCTCTCTTCTCCATCGGTTGTTGGTCTCTTCTCCATCGATCGACTATTGCTCTCTTCTCCATCGGTTGTTGATCTCTTTTCCATCGATCGACAGATGTTGCTCTCTTCTCCATCGATTGATGGCTGTTGCTCTCTTCTACATCGGTTGTTGCTCTCTTCTCCAAAATCTATCGATTAAGGTATTTGCTGCTGTTAATTTTTGCTGTTTGCTTAAGGTTTGCTTACCTGTTAATATTTGCTATTTTTATTACATTTGTTTACCTGTTAATGTTTCAAAAATCACACAGTTGTGTATGGCATTTGGTGATTATGGGTTTTGGTTATGTTCTTTGTCCTACTTAGGTTTTAGGTTACAATGACTGTGAAACATTTGAAAATTAGAAATTGGGTACAAGAAATTTCCAATTTCAAGCTGTTGTTTGCACCTTTAGTTGATTAGTAAATAGAGATTATGGTATATATCATGGAAACAAGAAATTTCAAACTGTTGTTTGCCTTTTTTAGGTATTTGTTGTTTGATCAGGGGTAAATTGGTCATTTATGTTATTAAGACTGTTGATTCAGACAGAAAAGTAAACAACAACATAAATTTATCCAGACAGACAAATTTATCCATACATGACTTAATAGAAAATTTGGTAAACAACCCATGATTTAGATAGTTTGGCTTTGCAGTGGTCCTTGAGATAAAACTGACAGAACGGCCGAAAATGACCAGATAAAATTAGACATAAAAAATAAACTAAAGTGGCAAACTATATACATTGATGTTCATATAGCCGTTGACCAACTTTTGTTACTGTTTTTCAGTTTTCTGGTAATATGCTACTCTTTCACAAACAAACCGGAACTTGAGAGCCGCAATAAAAAATGGCTAATTTTTTTGGTTTGAAAAGTGGCAAACTACGTAATGGTAAGTTTTTGGCGACATTGTTACAAAATAGGTGAGAGACGAAACTTTTATATTGATGGTCAAACAGATAATGATTATAATAGAGTTTATCTTTAATAATGATCCTATAGTTAAAAAGCTACGCTATCTGATTTTCACCACAAAAAAGCTTCAAACGTGCAAAGAGAGAGATATGCTTGGAACAAGTAAAACCCTAGCCAAATAAAGATTTAAAACCCGTCTAGGTTTGGGAGCCCCCGTGACTTCGCATGCGACCTAGAGTCGTGGGTGAAGTCGCCCATACCCAAATAGTTGCGACCAACCCTTCGCGTGGAGATCGTCGGACAAATGTAAACATATGCAATCTTGGTTCTTTCATTTACGGTACATACAATCTAAACTACCCAAAAGTTGTAAAAACCTTCATCATTCACCAATTTGGAGTAGCTTTCCCTCAATCATAGCATTCAGTGCGCATAGGTAACAGCATGCAAACACTTTTTCAACAGCACGACGAAATCGCTTCAAATTGGTAGAAAATGCTATAACAAAAATATGCAAACATTTAAAATAAACTTGCTTAACTTTTTATAAACCAAGTCTATTGAGCCCATCTCTCCGTTGGATGAAATATTTGTCACGACTTGCTTCAAATTGAAAAATACGAAGAAATAAACTATAACCCATTCGAAATCGTCAATGGAAAATCATCTTAGACCATCCCACATCAATGAAATCTCAATATCTTCAAATGTCCCACATCAGTTGTTGTGATTACTCATATTTCAAAAATGATCTCTACTGTTACATCAATAACTACTTCAGCATTTATAATATTGACGGATGCCGAGTCCACCAAATAATAAATTCCAACTAACGACTAATTACAACCAAAATTGTAGTAGTGTAAGTCGGGTCGAATCCACAGAGACTCGGTCTAACGTTATACGACTAGCGAATCAAGCACACGATGGAAGCGTAAAAATACTAATAATCACAAAAAAGGGGGGGGGGGGTTTGAATTTGATTAATTACTCTAAAAATGCAATAATATAAACTAAAACAATTGATTAAAATCCCAACATCGATTTAATACCGGTTAAGATATTAGTGCCTATCATCGATTCCAAAAATGTAAACGGAAAGAACAAGCCCGAATTGGCTTTAATCGTTAACAAGCTCTAACAACCCACATTTTCCATAGATAATTGTTGACTAAAATAAGCTCTCTAATCAACCCTTAACCACAAATACAAGTTTAAATAAGCTCTTAAACTCATAGGTGCGACTAGCTTTATCGGACTAGAAAAATTACCAATTCAAAGCCATAAGCTCATAAGCTCGGCTTATCGAGGCTCTAATCACAAGATTTCAAATATTCAATTCGGAAACCTTATCGAAACCAAATGAATACTATTGTTCCTCTATCAAAACTCTAAGACAATTACGTATCTAAGTATTTTGAATAACCATTCCATAAAAGATTTCCAATCAGTTAGCTAAACTAATTAAAAACCCAAMTAGGATTAACATTAAGTTCAGAAATCAAACAAATAAGCTTGTTCAAAMACGATTAYAATRAAATCTCAAAGCAATAACAAATCAAAACCTAATTAAATCAATGTTGGAATGAACAAATTAGCAAGACATGGTTAAACTAAGTTACTGATTCTAAGGGTTTTAGGTYTACCATAAGAATCAGGAAGATTGATGAGAAAAGGTTGTCTTCTCCAATTCTTGCATCCGTGTTCTTCAATGGAACCACCGTCTCGCATCCATCTTCTCCAATCAAACAGCTTGCTGCTGTTTTCAATTGACAGCCCCTTGCTGTCACTCGGTTTCTTCCTCCCGTCTGCTGTCCCTCTCTYGATCCTTTTCGATTTCTGCCTCTAATCGACAGCCCTCGATTTTTCTTGCTGTCGGCTGCTTCCAAAACGAACAGCCCTCGCGACTGTCTCTTCTCCCCGAACGAACCGACTGCTTTTCTCCCCTGTCGAACAGCCCTTGCTCTTCTCCATCTCGCGTCTCTTATAACGAACCAGCCTCCGACTTCTTCGATCACGTCCCTCACCAATCCAATCGATCCCACGTACTCGCTCCCTCGATCTCTCTCGAATAGCCCCTCTCTGCCTCCTCAATCGAACTGCATCAGGCCGATTCAAGATTTTTGAGAAGATGTGGGCTCTATTTGGGCTTGATGAAGTCCACAAAAGTTTGCCACAAGTTGGGTTTTTTCATTTCTTTTTGGGCTAAGACTATAAAATAAAATAATGATTAAGTAAATACATTTATACACCAAATAATTAAGATAAATGGCTTCTTAACTATAATTTTTTTAACCAAAAAAATATAGATATCAAATATATATTCACATTAATATAAGTAGTTAAAGTTTAATTATTAAAATATACAACTTAATAATTAAAATCATAGAATTAGATGTAATAAATATTTAAATACATATTTGATTCAATAATAATTTAATAAAATATACTAAATATAATTTTTTATTCTAATAATCATTTCCTTTTGTTCATCTTAAGCATTTTCCTAGACTACATTCCGACAAATTACAGTTCTCTGGGACTAATGCTTGGACTCGAACCAAGGGGAAGATGGAGTTTTTCCGGATTTTTTTTGTAGAATGTTATCAAATTTCTCAAAACTGATATTGTCCAATGAAATAATTTGACCAAATCCTCAATACTTACTTTGAATAGTAAAACTGATAATAACAAAAAAAATTATCATATTTCTTAGAATTGATACTAATAACAATTACTATATATATTTTATTATTATTAGAAGGGTACTCGTGCAATGCATCGAGACACATTTCGATTTCAATGTTTTGTTTTTTTTATATATGTTGATATAATACGATTTTATGTGATTTTTGCGAAAGCGATAATGTTTTTATTTTTGAATAAAATATAAATATAAAAATATCATATAAAATTTGCAAAAAATATATCAATATTAGTATCAAATTAACTATTTAAAAGTTCTTGTTTGTGTATTTCTTTTAATTCAAAATTTTTATTATGATTTATTTTAACGTAATGAAGTAACTTAATTTAGGTTTAATAATATATTTTTTATAAAGATAATAATTATCTTAATTATATTTTAGATTTTTTATGTTTTTATGTTTTAAATTGAGATATTTATCATTTATTTGATTATGTTTATCCACAGTTAGTTACACGAGTTCAAACATAAAGCTTTAATAAGTTGTACTTACGCACAATATACTTGTAATCTTGAATTTTAAGTAAGATGCATCAATAGTTTTTAAGAATTTTTATCAAATGCTTTATAATATAGTATAGATATTAAGAATATAAATTAAGGAAAGCAAAGGAGAAGATAAAAGAATAAAAGATGAGACCACTAACGTTATGAGTGGTACGTAGTTTGCGTTGTCTTCAACCCTGTGAATTTGTGGCCTCAAATAACAAAAACAAACCCTCAGAATTCAAGAAACTTTATTATGAATCTATATACAACCACTACCCTTGATTAACAAACCTCATAACATGTCATGGTTTCTAAATTAAACCCGTAAATGCATTCCCACATCGTTTACGAGTTCAAATGGAAGAATGCATATATGAAGAAGAGAGGGATGGAGAGGCACGACCTTACTTGAACAGGATCTGTTCTATAGGCTCGTACCTCTGTATTCTTGATTCCTATGAAGACAGAAACCCATGTCTGGTTGATGAGCCAGAACCATGTTGCCAGAGCGTGATTAACCGAGACCCATGGTCTAGGCCATGGCTCAGTAGATGATCGTTGCCATCCCATATGATGGTGTCTTGGCATGGTTACATGGTTGTCTGACAGATAAATTCTAAATTTTTGTTCTGATCTTTCTTGATTCCATATTTCAGTTCTTGAAAAGCAAGTGTTCGATGAAATGTCTCTGCGGGCAGGATATGATCTTTCTTCAGATGATCATGCACTCATCCGGTATGAATTCCCTTTTTCTATTAACCAAACTAGTTTTTATGTATAATGGGTTCTAGAAGCCGTATTAGAAGTAGAGTGTTTAGTTATTCTCTATCTTGATCCTTGTCTTGTAGGTGCATTTGAAGCTTGTATGGAAAATGTGGTATACTATTAGATGCAAAGCAAATGTTTGATGAAATGCTTCCATGGGGGAGGTTATGATTTGTCTTTGCCATGATCATGGACTCATTGAAGAAGCTTGTGGTGTCTAAACTTGTTTATACAAAGGATAGTTTGGACTTCTATGATTGATGGGTTTGTCAAGAATGGCCTTCCAACAGTAAAGGGGGAACCTTAATGGTTGCTCCAATACCCAGTCAGAATTTCTTAAAGTATAGACTAAAGAAGATTATATAGTTTCTATTTGGTGGAGTCAAAAGATTGTTTCCTAGCCTTTAAAAAAGAAATTGCTTGAAATTCTTCTTGAATGAGCATATATCTACAAGGCTTAGCTTAATATATAACTATGTAAGCTAGCATAATGACACCAAAACTGAGGGATCCGTGTGTGGTCGACAATTTGATTTTTTTATATATTGGTTACATTCTTGATAATCTCTTTATTTTGCTCATTTCCATCTTGAAAAAGACGGCATTTAAGTCGATGGAATAAATAAACTTCCAGGCAGTTCTGACATCTGAATCCTTTTCAATTAGCAACTGTTTAGCCTTCTTCGTTCATTAAACTATCACCTACCTTTTACTGTTGTTATTTAAACATTAGGAAATATAATATTTAAACACCATTTTTTTTGGGTTCAGMACTTGAATGATGYATGTGGAGTATATGTGGTCATAATTGATTGAATGAAGCCTTCTCATGAGAATAATTAATAAAAAGAGAAAAGATGGTCTTAAATGAAAAGCATAGCATATTTTTTCACTTGCAGCAATAGGAGGTTTTTACCATTCAATAATGGAGATCAATGGCAGGAAGAACACAAACCTTTTGTTTCTAATATTGATGTTGCTTTGCTTTCAGCTACATTTAAAAGCACAAGAAGATCCATCCTACAAAGAGATCCCGGTGGGAGTGATTCTAGATATGGGATCATGGGTTGGAAAGATCATTCATAGCTGCATTATCATCACATTATCTGAGTTTTACAAGGTCAACAGTCACTATCAAACAAGGATAGTTCTGCACAACAGGGATGCCCAAGGAGAAACACTGCATGCTCTACATACTGGTAAGTATTATAAAAGGTTATGGGGTCAGTTGACCACAGTCGTATCTCTTTAAAATTTCATTTTCACTTCTCCAAATCTTTTTTTTATCCTAATTCTCCATAGCATTTTATCCTTGTGAGCCCATTGGAAATTACACCGACCCCATTGCTGATCGTTCTTGTTATATATATATATATATATATATATATATTGGTTTCTTAAATAAATTGTTGTTCCATCTCAATTTCTTTGTTTTGTTACTGCTAGATCTTTTTGCAATGTTTTCTTAGAGCATTTCCAACAGATTCTCTAAAAGTTATCCAAAATGGAGAACCAAAGTTCAAAATCTCTAAAGAACCCTCTCTCTCATGGTTACGTATTGGTGGAATATAATAAAAACTCCATTTCTCTCTCATGGTAATCATGTTCCGGAGAGATCTCCAAATTTGGAGAAATTTAGAGCATCTCCAACAGATTCTCCAAGATTTCTCTAAAATGGAGAATCAAAAGTCTTAAAAAAATACATTAATCTCCAACAGATGAATTGATTCGCATTTGTTGTTTTGGGACCTTAGAAATCATTTGTAGCTTGCATCTTGGCATATCCACCCTTACATGTGGCTCGGGTGGGTTATTCAGTTTCAGAATTTTTTTGACACCCCTAAGTTTGACCCTAGTCAGCTAAGTTTCTAGATCCGCCGTTTTATACCCGTGGCTAAAATATCAAGGAATGCAACTGATACCCAAACTTGGGTATAGATATGCCCTTTAAAACCATGTGACGCTGTGCATCAACCTGTAGCTTGGTTAGCATGTATGTACTAGATACTTGAAGGGGTAGTTTTTGTTGAAAAATTAAAAGGATAGTCAATATTCACGGTTTAATAAGGAAAACTTTTCAAAATAAAAGATTAGAACTTTATTGATAAAATTTTTAATAAACTTTATTAATAAAGATTGAAGCTTTATTGATAAAGATCAAAACTTTAATAAAAACCAAGTTTTATTATCAAAGATGCAAGTTCACCTCCTCGCGTGTGCGTTACACTTTCATAAGGTCCACAATACATTAAAAACCCACTTGAACGTAAAGGCTTATAAACTCAATTAGAGTTTGCATTTCTACGAATGGGGGATGGAAAAACTTCCAAACTTACAAAAATTCCAACAGTTTTTAGTCCCAATTACATTGAGTAGATTGCTAATTCCATCTTGCCCACCAGCTTTTGAGCTCTTGGAGAAGACAAAAGTGCAAGCGATCATAGGTTCAGACTCGACAGCTGAAGAAACGTTCCTGATGGTATTAGGAGATGAAGCTAGAATACCTATTCTTTCACTTTCACCGACTCCATCTTCCAACAAGGATCCTTATTTCCTTCAAGTTACACAGGATGAAACCACTCAATTTAATGGCATTGCTGCAATGGCAGAATCCTTTGGATGGAAGAATTTGATCATTATTTGTGAGAACACTGGTAATGGGAGGGATATGGCTACATTTATGGCCAATGCCTTCCGAGAGAAGAACATATCTATAACGTATAGGAGCCTACTTCCAACCTCTGCTAGCTATGAACTTGTCCAGGAAGAGCTTCATAAGCTTTCGACTATGCGAACAAAAGTATTTGTGTTGCATACTTCACCTTCTCTTGCAACCAACCTTTTGCTGAATGCAAAATATCTAGGAATGATGGGTGACGGATACAAATGGATCATCACCAGCAAGACTATGGACTTCTTGAATCTCTTGGATGGTGAAGTCATCGAGTCTATGCAAGGGGCAGTGGGTTTTAAATCATATATTCCACAATCAAGGGAACTTCGTAAATTCACTTGGAAATGGAGAAAGGAATATGATGGTAGGAGCCCATTGATGGAGGTCAAGGACATAAATGCTTATGCTATTTGGGCACATGATGCAGTTTCAGCATTAGCAATGTCTGTTGAGAGCATGGAAGCTGTTAAATCGAAATATTTGGAAACGAGTGGCTCCAGCCAAAAGGGTACAACACTTCTGAATCAGATGTTAAGAATATCATTTCAAGGTTTAGGTGGTGTTTTCCAATTTAGGAATGGGAGGATTACTGCACAAGTCCTAGAAATAGTAAATGTGATAGGTAAAGGGGAACGTAGGGTTGGGTTTTGGACAACAGATGCTGCTTTCACCAAAAAGATTGGTAAGTCGAATTCCTTTTCCAAGGATGGCCTGAAAGCCATCATCTGGCCAGGAGGTATTACATCACATAGCAAGCAACTGGGTAGCAAAAACCTCAGAATTGTCGTTCCAGCGCATTCTAGATCAAAGGGAATTTTTCAAGTGAATTATGATGCTCAAACTAATTCGACAGTCGTTTCAGGGTTTTGCGCAGAAGTGTTCCAAGTTGCCTTCGCTGCATTAGGTCAGGATGTAGCCTTACATTACATTCCAATTAGGAATAATTCTAAAATTGGAGAAATAGATTACAACGATCTTATAGATCTAGTCCATTCTGGGGTATGCATATTCTCTAATCCAGTACTCTTTGTAATCAATATATTCTAGCTACATGACTTTCGGCACAAGCAAATTAATGCACMGAGAGCATTATTAATCTGTTGYATGGCATTATTGTTTTCATCAGGAATTTGATGCTGCCATTGGAGATATAACAATCACAGCTAACAGATCTCGATATGTTGACTTCACATTGCCATACACCGATCTTGGCTTTGCGACACTATCACGAGACGCCGATGCAAGCRWATGGATCTTTATGGAACCACTTAGTTCAAATCTTTGGCTTGCGTCTGCTTGCTTTTTTATTTTACTGGCACTTGTGATATGGATTCTTGAACATCGGACAAATCAAGAATTTCAAGGTTCACGAGGACAACAAGTCGGAACAACCATTTGGTTTGCCTTTTYGACTCTTGTTTATGCTCATAGTAAGCTCTGACATCTTCTTTGTCTTGTTATCTCTAAGAATATATGTATCATTTTCATATTCTAACACGCCATTCCATTAAGTTTAGATTGATATTTTTACTTGGATGGCAAAAGTTTGGATCACTACTACAAAAACCTGTTTTAAAGTTATGCTAGAGATGTCTAAATGTCCTAATAAACTGTTTTCTACTTCCAAACAATTGTGTCCTATATATAAATGTGTTACATTGTGTGGTCCTAAAATCATTAAGTCTTATAAAACAGTCTATTATGACATTAGACATATTTGGCATCCTATAAAGCCGATTTCGTTAGTGGGTTTTGTAACCTTAAGTCTAACGAAATAGTCATAGTGGTCATCAGAGGAAACGATCAAACTCCAATATGCATCGGAAAACATGAATTGGACAAAAGAAACCGAGCAAGTGTTTGTAATTGCAGGGCAGGAGCTGCAGAGTAATTTGTCAAGATTTGTAGTGATTGTATGGTTGTTTGTAGTGCTGGTGCTCACTTCAAGCTACACTGCAACATTGAGTTCGTTGTTAACCGTCGAACAAATTCAGTTAGCATCGAAGAGAAATTCGATTGGATACTCGCCTTCCTTTTTCGTTAACAGAGGATATAATAAGAACTCAATTCAGGGCACCAGATTGAAGTTGTATTCCACATTAGAGGCATATGCCGATGCTTTGTCACGTGGGAGTAAGAAAGGCGGTATTGATGCAATTGTCGATGAAATTCCTTACATTAAGGAATTCCTTGCACAATACCCRTCTGGTTACTCCATGACCGTTTCTGAAGCTACCACTAATGGTTTTGGCTTCGTAAGTCTCCTCATCGGTAACTTTCATTACTTTTGCTATTTTCAGTTTGTAGTGTGATGCAKATAAAGTTTGCAGGTATTTGCACGAGGTTCATCCTGGGYCCCTGAGATCTCGAGACAGATTGCCAGACTACGAGAAGATGGGACTTTAAACAAGTTGGAGAATAAGTGGTTTAACCAACAACCGGTGGATTCTACGCCTACAACTAAAATTCTAAACCTTAAAGACTTGCRTGRTCTATTWGTGATCAGTGGGGTGTCRATGGCAGCTGCCCTTTTCCTGTTCGTGCTTTATTTGGTTCACGAGAAACTACATTTCAACTCCACGAAGCTGGCCGGAGGAAAGCTAGCGTTGATCAAAAGGTTTCTCGTGCCGAAAAACTGGTAATGCTGTTGAAAGAAGATGACTCGAATAACAATCGAGTAGTTATTTATGTTATGATGTAAGCATTTTATCGCAATATAAAATACACTTTCTTAAAAAGAATGATCCTATAAACTCGAGATTCTAAGGGACCCTTTACCGAAACGCTAACCTAACAAGTATTTATTGGTAAAATTCAACACTATTACTTTACCTTATTGGATAAGATTATATTCCATCAAAAAAAATATCGTATGTAACAAATTACGCGGTAAACACTATTGGGTAAGAGTCGTTACCCTCACTTGCCGGGTAAGACTTTTGGTCCTTACAATTGCACTTATAGAGTAAGATTTTTGGTCATTGACATGTTAATCCGACAAAGTAAGTGACCTGGTAAACACTTACCAGGTAAGCGTTTAGTAGACGGCCCCTAAGTAGTCAAAAATCATAATTAGACTTTTTTTTTTTGAATTTTTAAGGTTGTGTTTGGTACATTAGACAAGTTTTGACAGGACATGAACAAACTTACTGTTCCACGTTTAATCAACATGGGACAAGGGCAGGATGGGACAAATTTGGCATTTTCCTGTCACACCAAGATAGATGAACCGAGATGGGACAAAATGAGACAGTACTAAAAGTTTTAACACTTTTAACAATCTACCTTCAGTTGATATAACGTTAATATAATATTTGGTTTGATTGCCGCAACCGCCCCATCTCCACCACCACCATCGGCACCCTAACCATCTCCACCACCAACGGCTACCACTATCATCTCCTTCACAACTACCACTTTGACCTAGCACCGGCTCCCACGACCATTGTCCACCACCTTCTCATCCTCTACAACCATCATCGACCACCGCCTATTGCAACTGCTACTGCCACCACCACTACCACTATTGCCTAGTACTTAATTTTTGGTTGAAATAGAATAAATTTTGTATAAAATAAAAAAAAAGTATAATAATCCATTTAATTGCCATAAATTAAAATATGAATTTTTGCAGTACAAAATTAAATATTATTAATGGAAATTGATGTTTGTGGGGTGTCAAAATAATTAGGAAGGATGATTAAATTAGAGTTTGGTGGTTAAAGATTTGATAATTATTATTAAAATTCTTTTTGGTAAGGTTTTCACTTTCTAATGGAATCTCTAAGAGAGATAAAATTCAACCCTTTTTTCTAATTAATAATTATTACTAATCATATTTTAAATACAGTAATAAAGAAAAGATATAACGTAACATCATACGACGTTTGTCCTCTTAAACTTACTATTTATTATCAAATAAAGTCATTCCACGAGAATATTAATTGTCTTATTCTAATAATCATTTTCTTTTGTTCATCTTAAGCATTTTCCTAGACTACATCCCGACAAATTGCAGGGAAGATGGAGTTTTTCCAGCTTTTTTTTTAGAATGTTATCAAATTTCTTAAACCTCCAATCAAATAATTTGACTAAAATCTAAACATACTAATAACAATTACTATATATTTTATTATTGTAATAATAATATAAATTAAGGGAAGCAAAAAAGATGAGACCACTAACGTTATGAGTTGTACGTAGTTTGCGTTGTCTTCAACCCTGTGAATTTGTGGCCTCAAATAACAAAAACAAACCCTCAGAATTCAAGAAACTTTATTATGAATCTATATACAACCACTACCCTTGATTAACAAACCTCATAACATGTCATGGTTTCTAAATTAAACCCGTAAATGCATTCCCACATCGTTTACGACTTCAAATGGAAAAATGCATATATGAAGAAGAGAGGGATGGAGAAGCACGACCTTACTTGAACAGGATCTGTTCTATAGGCTCGTACCTCTGTATTCTTGATTCCTAAGAAGACAGTAACCCATGTCTGGTTGATGAGCCAGAACCATGTAGCCAGAGCGTGATTAACCGAGACCCATGGTCTCGACCATGACTCAGTAGATGATCGTTGCCAACCCATCTGATGGGTTCTGGCATGGTTACATGGTTGTCTGACAGATAAATTCTGAATTTTTGTTCCGTTCTGTTTTGATTCCATATTTCGGTTCTTGAACACATGCACTCATCCGGTATGAATTCCCTTTTTCTATTAACCAATACTAGTTTTATGTATAATGGGTTCTAGAAGTCGTAGTAGTAGAGTATTTAGTTATTCTCTATCTGGATCCTTGTCTTGTAGGTGCATTTAGATGCAAACCAGATGTTCGATGAAATGCTTGTATGGGGGAGGTTATGATTTGTCTTGCCATGATCATGCTCATTGAAAAACTGGATGAAACCAAAACTGTAAGTGAAGTTGGTTATTTAAAACATGTACATAAAGTATAGACTAAGAAGATCATATGGTTTCTATTTGGTTCAGTCAAAAGATTGTTTCCTGGCCTTCAAAAAAGAGATTGCTTAAAATTTTTCTTGAATGGGTTTATATGATGCAAAGCTTACCTTGATGTGAGCTAATATAATGACACCTAAACCCAAGGATCCTTGTGTGGTTGACATTTTGATTTCTTTATATATATTGATTACATTCTTGATGATCTCTTTGGTTTGACCATGTCCATGTTGATGTTGACAGCATGTAAATAAATGGAATAAAGAAATTTCCAGGCAGCCTGTGACATTTAAATCCTTCTTATTGTTATTCTAAAATTTGGAAATATAATATTTAAACAACAATTTTTTTTGGTTCAGAAGTTGAATGATGTATGTGGGAGTATATGTGGTCATAACTGATTGAATGAAGCCTTCTCACGAGATTAATCAATAAAAAAGAGAGAAGATCATAGAAGACCAAAGGGTATAAGAAAACAGCATGGCAGTAGGAGCTTTTTACCATTCAATAATGGAGATCATTGGCAGGAAGAGCAGAGACCTTTTGTTTCTAATATTGATGTTGCTTTGTTTTCAGCTACATCTAAAAGCACAGGAAGATCCATCCTTCAAGGAGATCCCAGTGGGAGCGATTCTAGATATGAGATCATGGGTTGGAAAGATTGTTCATAGCTGCATTACAATGGCGGTATCTGACTTTTACACGGTCAATACTCACTACAAAACAAGGATAGTTCTTCACTACAGAGACGCCCATGGAGAACCACTGCATGCTCTATCTGCTGGTAAGTCTTATTTAGCCATACCGGATTTCATTTGGAAAATGCGTAGGAAGATAAAAAGTAAATACCTCACAATTATACGAAGAGTATATAATACAGGAAAGGTGCCCTATATGTTATTTTCGGGGTTTTAAACTAGAGGTATAAAATGACTAAAATTAAATCTACTACTTATTGCTTTCAAGGCGAGTATATAAACTCTCTATCCTTAAAGCAATTTCGCCCCCATCGTAGGTGCTTTGGATTATGGCGAATTGCTTCTTAAGATACAATGAAGCAACGTATGCAGATTGATTATCAACAACACACACGTAGTGATATCCTGATCGGACTATTGAGTAATTAAGGATTTCAAGAAGCCTAAAAGTATGATTCTATAGCAAAATACTTTTAGGTTAATTTTGTATATTAAAAGAATTTTTTTTTTTGGTGTTTATAAGTAGGTATATATAAGTGACAACCCTCTGAACTGTCACGAATTGACAGTTTTTGACAGTTTTTTACCTTTCACGACGGTTTGAACCGTCACAAATATTCAAACAGCACCAACGGTTATTATTTGTGATTCCATAAAGCGTCGTGACTGTTCAAGCAGGTGCCTTTGTATCAACAGTTGCTAACCACCAACTCAACCATCACAATGGTTCATAATGCATACAAGTGTATATGAAACGTCACCATATGTCATTTATTAAACTGTCAAAAATAATTATATGGACCCCACCATTTCCAAAAAATATATATATATTATATATATATATATATATTAATATATAGAAAATTGTTCCACTTATATACCACTTGTGTTCTATTCTTTCACCTACGTGGGATAAGGTGAAACCCACCAAATCCAAATTTTCTCTTCTTTCAAAGGCTCAACCCAAAACACTTGAACTTATTTACTTAATTTTGAAATTTTTTCCAACAAACCCCCACCATGTATTTATGTACACATACTACTATGTTGCCTAGAGATGGCCAAATCGGCCCGGCCCGGCCCGGGACCGCCGGAGGACCGGGACCGGGACTAACAAAGGACTGGCCCGGGACCGGGACCGGTAAGGACTGGTTATGGGACCGAAAACCGGGACCGGTTGAGGTTTTTGGTAGTTTCGTGGGACCGGGACCGACCGGGACCGGGACCGGGACCGGTTATGGGACCGACTATGCAGGACCGGCCCGGCCTGGCCCGAAAATTCAAATAATTTTATAAATAAATGTATTTTTAAATAATTTTATAATGTATTTTTATAAGAAAACGTAATTTTAATTATATTAAAACGCATTTTTAAAGTGTATTTGAGTGACCCAATTGTAAATTTTATAATGTATTAAAAATATATATAATTAAAAAAATCAAAAAAAATCTTATTTTTTTAATGCAAGGACTGGTTGGGACCGGGACCGGGACCAGCGGCGCATAACCGATTATGAAGTACCTTGACCGGTCCTATCATTTTCGACTGGGACCGGGACCGGTTATGGCCGGTTATGAAAAAGGTGAGGACCGATTGGGACCGGCCCGGGACCGGTTTTTGGCCATCTCTAATGGTGCCTATGGTGTCACCAGAGACCATGAATTTTTACATATTATTATTACTCACAAGGATGAATTGGTATGGTGTAACGCTTTTAGAGAAAAGAAAACCCACAATTGACATGCATCTACCTGTAGCTTGGTTCACATGTGTGTTTTAAACTTGAAGGGGCAGGTTGCTATTCCTGATAAACTTTTTTTAGTTATAGCATTCAAAAATTTCTAAATTGGTGTTCGTATCGAGTAGAATACTTCTTGAACAATGAAAATTTAGGAAGGTTTGTTCATAGGTTATATAATCAGAATTCTTGATTCAACCTAAAACTCGACAATTTTAAAATATTTTATCAGCTAATATGTTTGAAATATTATAGTCGAATATTTTCTAATAATCTCGAGTCTTATTATAAGAGTTGTAGTAATTTCCATACTTTAAAAAGGGTAGGATGTTCTTTCAAATTATAGATACCAAGATGGAAAGGATCAAACACAGCCAAAATGATGCACAACATATCTAAATGGAGCGTAAACTATCCACTGAAGCTCGAATAACATTAGCCGGATATAGGGTGAATCCACAACATTGATGGTTTCCTTGTAGTGGTTAGTCTTGTTAAAGTCCCCCATCGGCTAGACTTATACACATCCCATCAATATATGTTAGAAACCCCCCCTCCCCTCTCTCTCCTCAAAAGGCTCTTTCAGAGAGTAATCAATGGGGTTGTATATATTTTCACATGTCATAGCCAAGGTCTGTCATCTAAGATATATTTTCCCGGGACTCAACACTCTGGGACATCTTCGACCGTCTTGCCACCGCTTGAAAGGGGGGGGGGTGCTGGAGCCTGGAGGGGGCGTGTTAGAGTCTCACGTTGACTAGACTTGGACACTTTCTTTTCAAAATATGTTGGAACACCCCTTCTCTCCTGAAGGACTCTTTTGGAGATCAATCATAAATGCTAGCTACATACTAAGCCTTGCAGATCGCTGATTATGAATTTTTTTTTGGCCACCAGCTCTTGATCTCTTGGACAAGACAAAAGTGCAAGCAATGATAGGTTCAGACTCGACATCTGAAGCAAAGTTCCTAGCAGTATTCGGGGATGAAGCTAGAATACCTATTCTTTCACTTTCACCAACCCCATCTTTCAACAACCATCCTTATTTCCTTCAAGTTGCACAGGATGAAACCATTCAATTTAAAAGCATTGCAGCAATGGCAGAATCCTTTGGATGGAAGAATTTGATTGTTTTCTGCGAGGACACTGCTAATGGGAGAGATATGGCTACGTTTATGGCCAATGCCTTGGGAGAGAGGAGCATATCTGTRACATATAGGAGCTTAATTTCAACCTCTGCTAGCAATGAACTTGTCCAGGAAGAGCTTCACAAGCTTTCAACTATGCAAACAAAAATATTTGTTTTGCATACTTCACCTTCTCTTGCATCTTACCTTTTGCTGAATGCAAAATATATAGGAATGATGGGTGAAGGATACAAATGGATTATTACTAGTAAGACGATGGACTTTATAAATTTCATGGATGATGAAGTCATGGAGWCAATGCAAGGGGTMGTGGGTTTTAAATCATATATTCCACAATCAAGTGATCTTCACAAATTCACTCGGAAATTGAGAAAGGAATATGATGGTAGGAACACATTGATGGATATCAAGGGCATAAATGCATATGCTATTTGGGCACATGATGCAGTTTCAGCACTAGCAATGGCTGTTGAGAGGACYGAATCTGTAGAACAAGTTCTCAWRCGGAACATGAAATCTYTGGAAAAGACTGGCTCCAGCCAWAGGGGTACARCACTTYTGAAYCAGATGKTAGGAATCTCATTTCATGGTTTAGGCGGTGTTTTCCAATTTATGAATGGGAGGATTACTGCACAAGTCCTAGAAATAATAAACATCGTAGGTAAAGGGGAACATAGGGTTGGTTTTTGGACAACAGATGCTGATTTCACCAAAAAGATTGGAAAGTTGAATTCATTTTCCAATGATGGCCTGGAAGCCATCATCTGGCCAGGAGGTATCACAACTAATCCAACACATAGGATGCTACAAATGAGTAGCAAAAACCTCAGATTTGGCATTCCGGTGCAATCCAGATCAGGGAGACTCTTTCAAGTGGATTATGATGCTCAAACTAATTCAACAGTTGCTTCAGGGTTTTGTGTAGAAGTGTGCAAAGCTGCCTTTGCTGCATTAAGCCACAATATAGATTTTCAATTCATTCCATTTATGATTAATTCTACAGTTGGAGCAGTAAATTACAACGATCTTATAGATCGAGTCCACACTCGGGTATGCATATTCTCTAATCCAGTATTCTGTGCAATGAATTACATGGCTTTCAGCACAAGCAAATGCACAGGGAAAGGATTATAATCTGTTGTATTTCATTATTGTTTGCATTAGGAATTTGATGTTGCCATTGGAGATATAACAATTACAGCTAACAGATCTCTATATGTTGACTTCACAATACCGTACACCGATTTTGGCCTTGGAACACTATCTCGAAACACAGACGCAAGCATGTGGATCTTTATGAAACCCCTTAGTTCAGAGCTTTGGGTTGTATCTGCTTGCTTCTTTATTTTACTGGGTTTTGTGATTTGGATTCTTGAACATCGAACAAATGAAGAATTTCAAGGTTCACGTGGACAACAGATCGGAACAACCTTCTGGTTTGCGTTTTCTACCGTTGTTTATGCTCATAGTAAGCTCACATCTTTTTTTTCTCTCTTTTTTGTACGCTTAACGCTACCAAGTTTCACTTTAATCCAATTATTATGTAGTTAGTGCGTATTCTCTTCTATCCATTATGGTACTTGGATGTAACCACTCCAATTATTATGGTACTTTAATCCAACATAACTCCAAAGTCTAACGATATGGTCATTCTGGTTTTATTAATCAAACCAAACCAAACAAACCTAGTATGTACCACCGGAGGTGGGGTCACCCTGGGGGGAGGGGATGTATGCAGACCTGACTTAAATAAACAACAGCATACAAGTCTAGCGATATGGGCATACTGGTTTTACTAATTGTTGTAATTGCATTTGCAGGGGAGAAGCTGCAGAGTAATTTGTCAAGATTTGTAGTCATTGTGTGGTTGTTTGTAGTGCTCGTTCTCGCTTCAAGCTACACTGCAACATTGAGTTCACTATTAACCATTGAACAAATTCAGTTAGCATCAAAGGCAAACTCAATTGGATACCGATATGGTTCCTTTATGGAGGGATTTATAAAGAATAACTTGAATTTTGTAGACACCAGGTTGAAGCCTTATTCTACATCTGAGGAATATGCCGATGCTTTGTCACTTGGGAGTAAGAAAGGTGGTGTTGATGCAATTGTTGATGAAGTTCCTTACCTTAAGGAATTCCTTACACTGTATCCATCCGGTTACTCCATGACCGTCTCTGAAGCAACCACTAATGGTTTTGGCTTTGTAAGTCTCCTCACTGGACCATGCTTACCTTTAACTTGTTACTCCCTCCATCCCAAAATAAATGTCCACAATTTTATTTTAGTTTTACCCGAAAAAAAGTGTTCACCTTTAAAAGTAAATGTCACTTTCCCGTTCTACCCTTAGTTATGAGATGGAAAAAGTTTCTCTTTCTATGATTAAGGATAAAGTTGTCATTTAATTAATTAAAAAGTGTAATAAATACACATTCCCAAAGCGGAGCCTTCTTCATGATAGACACTTATTTTTGGAAGGAGGGAGTATTTGACAACTTGTAGACCATGTGTAAATTGAGAGAAGGAAGAGTGCGGTGGTCTTCTTTTCGCTCACACTTCTGCAAAAGCCATGGGTCTTCACGAAAATAGCCGTTCTACTCTTCGTGGGTAGAGGTCAGGACTGCGTACAACTCACCCTGCCATACCCTACTTTCGAGGATATACTGGGTTTGTTTGGTTACAATTTGTAGACCAACACTACCTATTCTTCTTCCTAGTTAATATCTCTATAATTTGCAGGCATTCCCTCAAGGTTCACCCTTGGCCCCTGAGATCTCGAGACAGATTGTAAGATTACGAGAAGATGGGACTTTAAAGAAGTTAGAGGATAAGTGGTTTAACCAACAATCAGGTCCACGCTCCAAGGATTCTGCGAAAATTCTAAACCTTAAAGACTTCCGTGGTCTATTTTACGTGAGTGGGGTATCAATGGCAGCTGCCCTTTTCCTATTCATGCTTTATTTGGTTCCCGAGAAACTGCATTTCATCTACACGATGTTGGCAGGAGGAAAGCTTACGTTCATACTGAGGTTTCTCATGCCTAAAACTGGTAATACAGTTGAAAGAAGATGAACCAAACTACACTAAATATAGTTGTTGTGTTCTACCATAAGTTTTGAATTTGTTCTGCTCTTCCTTGTGGGTTGTAAATTGATGTTTATATAGAAGTGATTGTGTTAGATTTTGGTAGACTATGTTTCCAAACTAAGTTAGAGTAAATTACGTTTTTCGGCCCTGTGGTTTGTAAAAAATTGCGGCTTTTGTCTCTGTGGTTTTCATTCCTGTGGAGGGACATGTAGGGAAGGTTGCATGGTGGGTTGCGGAATTGCAGAGTAACGAAATGCAAACCATGGGATGCTCAGTGTAATTATTTTGAAACAAGGACCATATCCAACTTTTTAGCAAACCATAGGGACCAACTGTGTAATTACTCTAACTAATATATATTGCATACATCGGGTAGCTAGATTCGACTCGTTAGTAATGTCGAGTATAGCTCGAGTTCAAGTTAAGTCTACTCGAGTAAAATGTTGATCGAATCTTGACAGAGTTGATCTCAAATGGCTCACGAGTTATCCTATCTCGCATAAATGCATATAAATAAAACAAATCTTAAATAAAACAAATCTGTTTTTTTCTTCTTCATGATATTGGATTAATCCTTTTAATTGCACATAAATAAAACAATTCTTTTTTTTTTCATGATATTGGATTAATCCTTGTTGTGCAATATTAATGAACAGAAATTTATCATAACATATGCAACTTACCGAAAATATATTTCTAATTTCTCCCCCTTTTCATCAAAGCTCTTTAATCACAGTAACAATGGCGACATTGTTACTGTGACTTGTACCTCATGCCTAAAACGTTGTACTCTGCATTACTGTTTGCAAGTGGTCTAATCCCACATCGACAGATGCCACAAAGATACGCAGTTATATAAGGAGGATGGATAGATAGCAAACACGACCTTACTTGAACAGGATCTGTTCTATAGGCTCGTACCTCTGTATTCTTGATTCCTAAGAAGACAGAAACCCATGTCTGGTTGATGAACTACGACCATGTAACCAGAGCGTGATTAACAGAAAGCCATGGCTCAGTAGATGATCGTTGCCATCCCATCTGATGGGTTCTGGCATGGTTACATGGTTGTCTGACAGATACATTCCATTTTTATTTTTGGTAGAATATTGTTCTGATTCTTCATTTCAGTTCTTGATTTTATGTAATGAATAGTCGGGTTTTATTTTGTTATTCTCTATCTCGATTCTTGTGTTGTAGGTGTATTTGAAGTTTCTGGAGTGGTATACTGGTATGGACAACGTGATCCACTTTCAGATGCAAAACAAGTGTTTGATGAAATGCTTCTATGGGCAGGTTATGATTTGTCTTTGCTATGATCATGCATTCGTACAGAATGAATTCCCTTTTCTATCTTATGTTTTCTGACAGCAATCAAATCCTAGTTTTTATGTAATAATGCGTTATGGAATTTGTAGTAGAAGACTACAAGTACTGATTTAGTTATATTCTTGATCTTTGATCCTTGTCTTGTAGGTGCATTTGAATGTTCTGGAGCTGTATGGAAAATGTGGCCTAGTTTTTGATGCAAAGCAAATGTTCTATGGAATGCTTCTGTCTGGAGGTAATGATTTGTCTTGACTTGATCATGGATTCATTGCAGAAGCTTGTGATGCCTATATGTGTTTACAGAAAATTTACTGTATGTTGGGAGTCATATGATTGATGGGTTTGTCAAGAATTGCCGTTCCAATCATAAAGGGGGAACCCATCAATTGCTCGAAAACCCAGTCAGAATTTCTGAAAACTTAAGAGAGCCTAATTTTGGACCTGACCATAAGCCAATGACTGATTGAAAAGATGTATTCATCCATTTCCAATTGGCAATCAATCAATCCTTTTCATTTTCACTTCCATCTCACTTTTTTCTCCATGTTTCTCTGCAAGTGTTCACTTATATTACTTTACCTCTCATAATTCATAACATACTAAAACTGATTGATTTAAAAAAGAGATTGCTCGAAATTCTTCTTGAATGAGTATATATTTGCAAAGCTTACCTTGATATAAGCTAATATAATGACATTTATACTGAAAGATCCGATCGTGGCCGGCATTTTGATTTCTTTATATATGTTGATTACATTCTTGATAATCTCTTTATTTTGCCCATGTCCATCTTGAAACAGACTGCATTTAAGTAGACGGAAAAAAGAAATTTCCAGGCAGTTGTGACATTTGGATCCTTTTCAGTTAGCAACTAGTTAGCCTTCTTCGTTCATTAAAATATCACCTACCTTTTACTATTGTTATTTTAAAGTACACCATTTTTTTTGGGTTCAACACTTGAATGATGTATGTGGGAGTATATTTGGTCATGACTGATCGAATGAAGCCTTGTCATGAGATTAATCAATATAAAGAGACAAGATCGTAGAAGACGGAAGGACAGGAAAAAAGAGCATAGCATATATTTTTACTTACAGCAATAGGAATGTTGTACCATCCAATAATGGAGATCATTAGCAGGAAGAGTGCAAACCTTTTGTTTTTAATGTTGATGTTGCTTTGTTTTCAGCTACATTCAAAAGCACAAGAAGATCCATCCTACAAAGAGATCCTGGTGGGAGTGATTCTAGCTATGGGATCATGGGTTGGAAAGACTGTTCATAGCTGCATTCCAATGGCAGTTTCCGACTTTTACAACAATCATTACAAAACAAGGATGGTTCTTCACAATAGGGATGTCCATGGAGAACCACTGCATGCTCTATCTGCTGGTAAGTCTTATTTAACTATACCAGATTTCTATTGCAAAGAATGTAGGAAGATACATAGTAAATACCAAACTAACATATGAAGAGCATAATCCAAGAAAGCTGTCCTATAAAACAATTTCTAAAATGTTGTCCATATTGACTACAATACTTCTTGAATGCTTGAAATTTAGAGAAGTTTATTCAAAGCTTATATAATCAGAATTTGAAATTTAGAGAAGTTTATTCAAAAGCTTATATAATCAGAATTCTTAATTCAACCCGAAATTCAACAATAAAAAAATATCTTATCAGCTAATTTGTTTGAAATATAATAATCCGACTCTTTTATAATGGATGTTGTTTCAACAGAAAGCCTCGAGTTTTATTATAAGAACTAAAGTAATAACGGTTGAATCATAGTTTGAAGCAGTGGCGGAGGCAGTAGGACGCTAGCTAGCTGGTTGAGTTTCCTCTACTACAGGAAGGAATATTTTATTTCTATTATCGTGATTTTTCCTCTCAAATGTTCTTCCCCGAACAACCAAAGCATCTGATGTGGAAGCATTCATTTGCTTATCAACATGTCTAATCTCGTAATTCATTAAACCATTTGAAACTTCCTCAAAACCATTGAAACATTGAGTTCTCTACTAAACATTGAACAAATTCAGTTAGCATCAAAGGCAAACTCAATTAGATACTGGTATGGTTCCTTATGGAAGGATATATTAAGAACAACTTGAATTTTGTTGACACCAGTTTGAGGCCATATGCTACACCAAAGGAATATGCTGATGCTTTGTCACTTGGGAGTAACAAAGGTGGTGTTGATGAAATTCTTTACCTTAAAGGAATTTTTTACGCGGTATCCATTTGGCTACTCCATGACCCTCTCTGAAGCTACCATTAATGGTTTTGGCTTTGTAGGTCTCCTCACTGAACCATATTTAACTTTAAGCTACCACATTTCTATTTTAGTTTGTCTCAAAATAAGTGTCCGCTCCCATTCAACTCTTGATTATGAGATGGAAAAAGTATTTGCCTCTATTATTAAGGATATTATTGTCATTTAACTAACTAAAAATTCTAATAAGTATACATTCCTAAAACTAGTGTTGAGATTTGTAGCTAGTGTTGATAGGAAGTAGGGGGTCGGGGATCTTTAGGGTAGGATGGGCGGATGTTTAGAGATCTACGTTAGATATAGGGTTTGTGTATATTGTCTTACTTGACACATATTTCCTTTGTATCTTGTTGGAGTCTCACATCGGCTAGACTTGGACCATTTCTCCTGTATATATGTTGGAACCTCCCCTTTCATGTTGAGGCTCGGCATATTCATGAGGCTCACTAAGGCACCATGCCTTGGCTAAGGCGCCATGTGGGCCTAGGTGTGTCTCATAGAGAATTACTAAATACCTATTTAAACCCTAAGATTAAATTAGTTTTCTCATCTCCTAGATTTCTTAAAAAGAAATGTTATTAAATGGATGACATAAGTTAAGTCCTAATATTAAATACCAAGTCCTTAGAACTTCAAGCCTCCTTCTCAATAAATACCTAGATCTTAAAAGTTCTCCCCCACGACTCACGCTTTAAACCCTTCTGCCTCTATTGAAGTATTGTTGGTTGCTGCATTGGAGGCTTGTTGTGTGTAACTGTACGTGTGAATGTGTGTGTATATAGCTTGATAAGATGCGCCTCACATTCCTGAGGCCCGCACCTCACACCTAGGCCCCGGGACCCAGTTGCGCCTAAGTGCTCCTTGAGCCTTTAACAACTTTGGCGTACATCTCACCCCTGACATACCCTGCGTTATGGGTTTGTTTGGTTACAATTTGTAGAACAACTCTACCTGTTCTTCTTCCTAGTTAAATGTAGCTATAATTTGCAGGCATTCCCTCAATGTTGACGGTTCACCCTTGGCCCCTGATCTCGAGACAGATTGTAAGATTATGAGAAGATGGGACTTTAAAGAAGTTGGAGGATAAGTGGTTTAACCAACAATCAGGTCCGCGCTCCAAGGATTCCACCAAAATTCTAAACCTTAAAGACTTCCATGGTCTATTTTTTGTCACTGCGGTCTCAATGGCAGCTGCCCTTTTCCCATCAATGCTTTATTTGGTTCATGAGAAACTACATTTCACCTACACGATGCTGGCTGGAGGAAAGCTGGTGTTCATATTGAGGTTTCTCGTGCCTAAAACTGGTAATGCAGTTGAAAAAAGATGAACGAAACTACATTTAGGGTTGTTAGCGAGTCGAGTAGATTTGTAGGTTATTCGAGTTTGGCTAGAAAAAATATTACCAGGCTTGACTCGAGCTCTAATAACTTTTCAATAGTAGGGCTCGAGCTCGATACTCGTTTAGAGGCTCGAGCTCGATACTCGTTTAGAGGCTCGAACTCGAGATCTATTAACCCGTTTATTGGTACGACCTCATTAATTTTCTATCCCTAATTCCCAACTAATTGTCAACAATTAGATTCTTCATACAATTCGATCGTTTAATTAATTATTTGGTGTGCATCTTTGTTGTTATTTACGGCCCATTCACCAACGCTTATCCAGGTAAGTATTTACGGGCAAAATTCAACACTATCAATTACTAATTGGGTAAGATTTTAGTCCACCAAAACGGTATCGTAAGCAACAATTTATGCGGTAAGTGTTAGCCATAATAAGAGTCGTCGACATCACTTACCAGGTAAGACTCTTAGTCATTATCTCCGCTCTTACCGGGTAAGATTTTTTGTCCTTGCCATATTGATTCAGTAAGATAATGTAACCTAGTAAGCACTTACCCAAATAAGCATTTGATAAACAACCCGTTAGTGTTTTTTATTGCACCTCACGGTCAAATAATTGATATATTATCTAAATTTCATGACTTAAATGGTCATTTGATACATCTGGTGAGTTTAAAACTCATAAAAATCAATATTTGTATGAGTTTTATCGTATATAAATTACTTCAAAAACTCGTAAAATTAAGTTATTATCATTTAAAAGTAACGTATTTGATATATTAATAATTTGACCCTCCGATCTGAAAGTTTCATACACACAAACACAAAATATATTACAACGTTATTCCACCACGTATAACCAAACCGAAAAAAATCCAACCACCGTGATCAACCACTCAGCACGGAGGAGAAGGAAGGTTGCATTTGGCCGGTAACGCTATTGCGAGTGTTGGGTCGATCCCGAAAGATGGCAAGAACCTTGACTCCTTATACGAACACAAACACTTCAAGTCCGCTCCCGCAATCGCTTTACAACATTCCGGGCTCGGGTCAGCCGGATCCGGAGTTGTGACGGATGGTTTGCATGCCATCAAACCATCCTCAGTCATATCACATATTTCCACCGCCTCTAAACCACCAATCACCACCACCACCACCATCAAAAACACCACCGCCATCGTCCTTGCCACCATCACAGTGTTAGTAAGTTTACCGATGAGTTATGTAGTCACGAGATAGAAATGGGTTATGGAATGCAAGTGGTATTTAAGGGGCCTGAAGTAGGGTCCGAACTAAGAGAACCCGTGATTGAAATCACGGACGAGGCGTGGACCCGTGGTTTGGGCCGGAGTGGAGTCATGTTAGTTTGTCATTTGTGTGTTTTCTGTTGGACCATAATAACCATAATAATTATACATCGCCGGATATGGTCGAAATTATTTTTCTGGTTTTGGTTCTTTATATATTAGTTGTGTGCCCGTGCAATGCGGCGAGAGCCATGAATTTTAACGGTTTTGAAGTTTCACTGGTTTTATAAGATAAGATTTAACGATGATATAGGTTACACTTGGTCTTTACATATTAATACAATTTGAATAAATAAGAATTATGGTTCCAATTACAGACTATCGATGAAAAAAAATTGTATAACAGCTTAAAATCCAATATATTTAAAATCCAACATATTTAAACGACTCCACAAATGTGTTAGATTTACACCAAGAGCAAAGAACCAAAAAACTTGAGTTTTAAGATAAACACTCAAAACCAATAAAAAAAAACTACAAATTTGATAGATCATAAACCATGAAAAAACAAAAAAAAGATGCGTTTTTGAATGAAATTTCAACTGCTTACCATCTTTCTTGTCCAGAAACTCATATTAAGGTTGAATTAATACATGTATATATATTTCAAAAAAACCATAGAACATATTAATTCAGAATATATTATGCAATGCAATTTGGACAGTCTAACCCCAAAATATATAGTATATATATAAATAAATAACTATAAAATTATAAATCGTAAATATTAAAAATATTTTTTCACAATATATATAATATATAATAATATAATTAAGTAAAAAACTATTCAATATTGAACTCATTTCGAAGGTATTAATGAGACGATTATAATGATGTAACTTGTTAAAATAAAAATGTATTTTTAAACATGTTTTAATTGATATACGATTATGTATGTTAATTTGATAAATGTTTAAAATGGAACATTTAAAAGTAAATGACGTAAAATAAATTAATTAACTAATTATAGGGGTATAAAGTGTAAATTTAAAATTATAATTTTAAAAAAATCGGTTATGAGTGGGTGAATGTATGTGAGGAGAGGAGGGGGTAAAAAAGTGAAAAAGTATAAAGATACAAAGGGTATCTTGGACATTTAGTATGTTAAGACTTTAAGATTTTTGTTAAATTTGCTTAATAAGATAGTATATATATATATATATATATATATATATTATAAGCATTAATTGTGTATGTATAGGTTTTTCTACAACTTTTTGCTTCGTAAGAGTGTAGGATTTGTAAGATTCAATTTAAATCATAAAAAAATTAGTTAAAAATAAAATTCAGTATAAATAAGGGGCCGTTTACCCAATTGCTTATCCGGTGAGCGCTTACCGATAGGAGTCAACACTATGATTTTATAGGTGGGTTTAAAATTAAGGGTTCAGATCTCTTCTTACATTTCTCAGCTTAACTCTTCTTCTCACACGATTCTTTACCTAGATTTATATTGTTAGTTTGAAGACTGGGTGTAAATACACCGAAATAAGTATTGATACAGATGTCAAAATAAATAACATAAAATTCCAGTTATAAGAAAAATCTTGATCTTTATTATATAAAATGTTCAAATTTGGGTCAACGAAGTCAAAAGATTTAAAACTTGTCCGATACATATAAAATAAAATAAAAAACACAAAAGATGGAGATATAACAAAGAGGAACAGAAGAAAAAACAAAAAAGAAATTATTTCAAATATGAGTTAACGAAAAATCAAAAGATTTAAAATTTGTTTGATTTATATAGTTTCCAGTAATTGCTAGGTAGAATATCAGGATTCAGTATCGAGACTGAGGATCCTGTATCAAAGAATGCAATAACTGAGATGAGTTTAGCATATGTGGAAGTAAGAAGGTGAACTTTTGCTAGTGGTGCAGGCTGCGCTCTTTGTAGGGGTCGTATCCGAGGGGTTGGGGTTAGAATGAAACCAATAGTTTAAGAGGTGGAGATATGACAAAGAGGGAAAAACAAAACCAGTTCAAATTTGAGTTAACGAAGTCAAAAGATGTAATTAAAGTTTATCTGATTCATATAAAATGAGAAAACATAAGAGGAATAGATTAAAAAGGAACATAGAACTGGTTGAAATTTGAGTTAAAATCAAATCAGAAGATTTGAGTTTTATCTGATTCATAAAAAATGAAACCGAACCAGTTGTCTTAAGATATTTTTAAGCAGAAGAAAAAGCGAAAAAAAGGTTGAAATTCCTTAGATTCCATAAAATTCCATTGGAGGAAGAAGGTGTTGGTGTAATGAGAAATCAACATCAAAAGTTGCAGTGTTTTTAAAGATTCAGGTACCAAAATATTCAATTCAAAGGCTGAGATGGTGTTGACACTTCCATATGCTGTAATGTATTTGTCCTGCCTTCAATTGTCATATTCTACCTGCTTTTTTCTCAGGGTACCGTGTATTCGTTCCACTGATTTTTGTAAGTAAAATTTCGTACGGTACGAAAAACGCACACGTTAAACTTTGAGGGATATTAATAAAAAAACAGAAAAATCTCTCAAAATCAACCGAAAAAGTCCTTTGAACTCAATCAAAAAACTTAAAAAGATCCCTCGATACAATGGAATTTGGCTATAACACAACGTAGGACTTTGCGGACATTTGATCCACTTTAAAGGTACATCCGTTCGACAAAAATCTTGGGTCTGCCGGTGCTTTTAGCTATATAATACAAAATAGGTGTTGCTTACTATTTGAAACTTTTTAATGCTAATTCAGAGCATTGGAAATATAAAAAGAAATTTTGAGGTTTATATGTATCTGATGAGATTAGTAGCGAAAGGGTTCGGTTGTTCAAAATGGCATGTAGAAGGGTTTCATTTAGAATCGTCTTCTAAACCCTATTAAAAAAAATTAACGTCAGGGGAGTTTATCCGACGCTTACCTGTTAAGTGCTTAATTTACCAGATAAGACCGTATACGATAATTTAGTCGGTAAGCGCTTACCAATTAAGAGTCGTTACCTTCACTTAACGCGTAAGATTCTCCAACATTATTATCACTCTTATTGAATAAGATTCTCAACTCTTGTTATGTTTATCCAATAAGACAAATGATCCGATAAATAAACAACCCTTAATGTATACGAGAAGAAATCAGTAAAAAAATTTGCCCGATAACATTGTATATGAGCGATCAAATGAAAACCGCCCTCATTTGTGTAAACCATGTAAACTAATCTCATCCATCCATTTTCTTGATCAATGGTAAAGATTAGTTTAGTTTATTTTAAGAAATTTAAAAAATATATATTAAATTTTTTATTTTATAGTAGCGAGAAGAGCAAAATGGTAAACCCAACCATATTTTCATCATGCACCATATTCAGCACCCTATTCATCATGCACCATGTTTCACTTATCCAATGAGATTGTTCACGCACTCATATCCATTTCATGTTGTACCCATTTCATCATGCACTCATTTCATAATCATTTTCATTTACTCCATGCACCAATTTCACCATGTATGAAACCGGTTTCGTGAATATATTTTTTTCTATTATTGATTTCATAGATTTATTAATCTAATAACTTACGATTTTCATGAATCTTGACAATAATAAACCGAGACACAATATAACAAAATCCAATTTTTAATATTATAATTTAATTAAATATTTAAATGATACCATTTATAAAATTTCTTTTATTATTTTATCTTAATTAAGATTTATTAATAACTACCATATTTAATAGAAAACAATGCAAATGACCAATATATCCTTAATGATTAAATTTAATTAGAAAAAAAATGAAATTTTCTTATTGGTCGAAATCAGTTTACACAGTTTCTAAGAATTGCACGATTTTCATTTGAATATGTGTTGAATTTAAAGTAAAAACAAAATAAAAAATTCAAATAATATTTTAATAGAATTTAAAATTATCCATTTGAAAAAAAAAAGGAAATGAAAAAGGGTGGGACTGCACTGGAGCAATGGCTGTGTAGTTGCAGGAAAATGTTGAAATTTTATGGCGTTTGCTGTGTGGGCACAAAGCACAAGAACTACAATACGATGCGTCTACTGTACCCTTTCAACACTTTAATACTAATTTATATATTACTTATTTTTTCCATTATATTTATTTAGAAATTAAAACTTTTCTGTTAAAATAGAAATTTTATAGATTTATCAATTTTTTGCTCTAACAATTATGCTAAAGACTAGAGCGAGAAATTTATAAAACTCTAGTCCGTTCCGTCCATAACGATAGTCGTCACCGCCACCATCACTACAATGTCGTCACACCACCCCATCGTCGCCACATCATTACCCCCGCCATCGCCACATCATTACTTAATATGATAAAATGTTATAGAAGAATAATTGCGTCATTTATATTTGAAAACAATGGGATGTCTCGATACACACAACAAAAGATGATAACTTTAAACAACTTAACTTTTAAATGAGTGCAATTAAGTAGCTTTTGACCGATCAACTTAAATGTTTTGGCAATGTGCACACTTACACAAACAGCCATGTTGCTTTGGTTTGGTGTCGGACCCAAAATCCACTCTTTGATGTCTTGATTTCAAATTTTTTGATATAGTTTTTAACTGATGTTATATTCAGGTTCTTATCAGTCATATTGTAATCTTCAGTATGATATTTAAGTATACAATACATAGTTGTGACTTCCGATATCCCGTAATGATAGAATGTATGTATAGAAAAAGACGTAGGAGAATGTATTATTGAATAAGCTACGTATTTTCCCCATTTTAATTTATTATGTAAAGGAAAAGTTTGATACGATGTATAGTGTGGTTTTATCTCCTCTTTTGCTTTGGAAAAAGGTTTGCCAAAAAGAAAGGGAAAGAGAAAGGCTACGTAGGAGATACGTGTCTTTCCAATTGTCTCTCTCACCCCATCCCCCCACATATGTATACATATATAGTCGGGCGACAACTAGTGTGAGAAGGAAAGGTAAGATGAGAAGCGTAAGAAGAGGTATGGATCTTTGATCACATTTAATCTTAAACCCACTCATGAATCACGCTTGATATGAGGATGATCTAGTGCATCTCATCTTAATGTGCATCCAAGAGTGGAGATCATTTCTTATGTTTTTTACCTTAACTCTCCTCAACCGAACCCAACCCTATATAGTCATAGGTTCATTTTGAGAAGTGGTAAGTATATAAGAAGTAGAGAAGTGATCATAACCGTTCATCTGGTCAAGATTTGCAACTTTGACTGGGAAGCCTTGGATAATATCTTGCATGGTATGTGGAAGATAGATGGGTAGTTTTGTAATTTTTTACAAATATGTGGCAAAACAAGTGCATATGTGAACCATGTGATTCGCATATGAATTATATGTATGTGAAACCGTGTAATTTATATATGAACTATTTAACTAATTCACATATGAACTAATTAACTGATTGAACATGTGTGATTCACATATAAACTAATTAACTTATTCACATATAAACTTATTAACTGGTTCACATATGAACCATGTGTTCACATATGCACTTGTTTGCTGCCTATTTGTAAAAGTTATGAAACTACTCCTCTATTTTTCGTTTAACCAGTCAAACCGCAAATCTTGACTAATTAAAGACGTAATTTTAAAACTGTAATCTTGACCAATTTTAACCGTATGTTAAGATCATTTTTTACTTCTCAAATACTTATCACTTCTTAATTGAACTTCTCCCTATATATACAGACAACTAATCTTTTGTTAATTAAATTGATGTTAACTTTGTTAACCTCCATTGACCAATCAAATTTCATCATTTAAAATGGTTGCATTCCACATTTTGTAAAAGCAACAAGGATATATTTGTATTTTTAGTATTAAAAAAAACTGTTTCATTAATCATTTCCTTGATTATCTCATTGATAATTATGGAGATTATTAATTTGTTTTAACACACACACTCTCTCTTTCTATACTATATCATAAAACATTTGATAAAAATTCTTAAAAACCTTTTATTATGCATATTACTTAAAATTCAATATTACAAGTAAATTGTGTCTAAGTACAACTTACTAAAGCTTTATGTTTGAATTCGTCTAACTAACTGCAGATAAACATAATCAAATAAAAAATAAACATCTTATTTTAAATATAAAAAATCTAAAATATAATTAGGATAATCATTGAGTTCTAATAAAATACTTATTTATTAAATCAAAAACTAAAAAATGAATTAAAGAAATATACAAAAAAAAAATTCAAATAGTTAGTTTGGTACTAATATCAATTTTTTTTTTTCAAAATTTTATGATATCTTTATATTTATATATTTATTCAAAAATAAAAGCATTATCGTTTTCTCAAAACCACATAAAACCGTAATATAATATCGACTGAGAAAAAAAATGAACATTAAATCGAGATGTATCTCGTTGTATTGTGCGAGTACCGTCCTAACGTGTGTATGTGTATGTGTGTGTGTATATATATATATATATGTATATATATATATATATATAATTAAGATAGCCTAAGAAATCAAAATCTGGTTAGAATGGTGATGGAAGGTATGTAAAACCAAGTGAAAGTTAAAGTGAAAGTGAAGATAAAAAAGATGTTTAAGGTTTATAAATGCAATTGAAGGCATCTGTTTTTGTCAGCAATCAATCAAATGTAACTCGTTAGATAAAAAAAAGTTCATCCAACGGTTTAACATTTTTCTCACCATTTTGGACGACAACTCTTATATATATATATATATATATATATATATATATATATATATATATATATATATATCGATGTTTAAACGAGAACACCTTTATTTTACGAGAACGCAAGAACACCCCATCATTTATGATAATACATGTGAGGGGACTTGGTGGTGTGTAGAAAAATGTGTCCTGCAACTTAGGTTACGCCAAAGGTCGTTTGTGTCTATGATTTAATATCACATGTGATGATCTTGATTGATTGTAATATCACATCAAGAACACACTTACCACATATGATGGTACATGTGAGGAAGGCTTAATGTGTAAGAGCGACTTGGTCCGCAACCTAAAACGTGTCTGAAGTCCTCTACATCTCTGATTTAACATCACATGCATATCATATGTGACAGAATAAAAGTATCACATGTAACTGTCTATACTAAAAGGTGGTTGTCACATTTTGTAAAATGAATATATTCTCGTTTGAACCCTTACCTTACCTATATATATATATATAGAGAGAGAGAGAGAGGGGCGTGAAGTTAAAGATTTTGTGAGAAGACGAGAAGTTTCAATCTCATATATGATTACACTCATTTGGGTGTATTTAATCATACATGATTAAACTTGTGTATCATACGTGTAATGATATATGATATTAAAACTTCTCCAAAATGTATAGTTTCTCGTTTGAACTTGCCCCTATATATAGGGTTGGGTTCCGGTAAGAATAAAGTTATGGTGAAAAATGATAAGAAGAGATCTCCACCCTTGAGATACACCGGGATGTACCAAATCAATTCCTATGAAAAACGCAATTCATGGACGAGTATGAGATTATAAGTGATCAATGATAATTTCGGTTAATTTCACAGGTTTGATTTTCAAATACGTTATTTCATAAAACTGATTTCCACGGTTTCTAACTTTTAATAGGGTTTCTATACATGTAATGTATTGAGAGAGACAAGATAAGGAAAGTGTAAACCCCACCTTTGACACTTTAAATTAGAATATACACACACACACACATATATACCCCTTGATTAAAGTCATAAAGCAATAAACACCCCTCCACCTCTCACTTTCTTTCATTTTCATCACCTAAAAGTTTGTCTCTTTTGCCCTTTTCCTTACCACCAAACAACATAAATCATGCATTGCCCACTTGTACCATTACTTCCCTTGTACCTAGGAAATGGGTAGCCTTTTTATTGGTGTAGTGGGGTTTACATTTATTTCCCTTTTGCATCATTAGATTGACCCCCCTAATTCCCTTCTTCAATGTCATTCTCACTACTCCATTTTTTAATTGGTTTGGTGCTACTTTCTTTACCTTTTATCAAGTATACCCACCATTTCTAAACAACCAACACAACCCTCAACTCCCATTTCCATGTTACAAACCATTCTAAAGATAATTTGATTCATATTTTAGGTAACATATTTTTAAAGCTTTTATTTTGATACATAAGATGTAAAATTTTAAAACATTTAAGTATCCGGGTAACCGGTTTAAGCATTAGCCGGTTATCATGCTGATGTAGCCGAATGATGTGATATCCAACTCAGTATTAGGCATGGTTAGTGACATGGATTCTTTTTAATCTAAAATTAGTCGGTTAACCATGTACTTAAATGTTTGAAACTTTACATCTTAGTTACCAAAATGAAAGTTTTGAAAGTACATTACTCAAAATAGAAATCAAGTTAAAGTACGTTATTTTTTTCATGCAACTTGCCCTTAAAGATGTATATATGTATTCATAAATTTGTTTTTTTTTTATATTAACCAATATTCTTGAACAAAATGTATTTGTGTTTCAATAACCATCTTAAGTTATATCATTTTAATCAAACTATGACGTCGTTAAAAGTCGATCGTTAAAATTTGTTTTAATTAATTTTGTTTGTGTATTAAAGAATAATCTTGGAATATTAGTATATAATTATCAAAAAGTAAAAGCTATGCACTTAATTTATATTTAAAAAGGTTGAATGATTGAATTTTTAAGGTCAAAAGTTTCGCCTAATATTAATCACATCGTGTTCATCATCAATTAGCGACAAATAAGAAAGAGGGTATGAAATTCGAGATAATTTACTTTAATCTTCTGTTTTGCTACATGGTTACTGTTTGGTATGAAAATGATATGAAATGACAGGTCTTATGACCATCGATTTGATTATAAATGGTGGTTTATGTTCGTGACATGATCAATATGTTAAAACATGAAGTTATGTTGAAATTCTCATTATAATTAATGTGTTAGCATGCCATGCAGTAGGAACGGTGTGAGAACACTGAAATCTGTATAATGGTCGAATAAATCAGCATTCGAGACATATCAAAGAGCTTGGAGCATGTGAGATCCAGGTCCCTAAGACGAAGTAAGGGGCTGCAAGATAGACTTCACAGGTTAAGTCACAACGACCAGACAACACGAGTATAACTTGTATGTCGAGTCAGATGGACCAATCAACACATTTCTGCTTCAACGAGTTGATGAACTCCCATGGACTACATCGGGTTTGGAAGCAACTCCAAGTTGCATGGAAAGTCGCATACCCCCTATCAGTTGGAATGACAATCATATCATTGTAGCACGTTTAGTTAACTTAGTATATTTGCTCATTAGTTAAAGTGATTAAATGCCATGCATGATGTGTGCATGATTCATCATGCAAATCCAATTAAACTTACATGGACCAGATGCGAGTTTAATAAGACTTTAAAACTGGGATAGACGTCACTGGTTGAAAATGAGAACCGTTAATATTTTGAAAATTGAGAAAACACTTATTTCATTCTATGTATTATACATGAGGAATGTCTTGATAGATATTCATGATTAATATATTCAGGGTTTTTTTTAGAGTTATTCATCATTAATAATAGGAAAAAGTCTAAAAAACCCAATGAACTTTAGTGTTTGGAATGATTAAGTCTTTGGACAATTTTTTAGAACTAATAAATCCTTGGACATTCCAAAACCTGTTAAATAACTTCTTGGACTTTTTAAAACTTGTTAGATTCATTCTTATGACATATACAACTTGTTCATGTGGTAAAATAATAGGAAAAAAAACTAGAAAAGCCAATAGACTTTCATATTTTGAACGATTAAATTCCTAAACATTTTTTTAAGCAAAAAAGTACTTATAATATAAAATGAAACAAATATACCAAAAATGTACTTACATTTACAAAATAATACTTACAGTGGTGAAATTTATTTTAATTGAAAATAAAAAATATTCTTTCAGTGATTTTCCAAATTAAAAAAAATAAAAAAAGATTTAAAAAAAGGATTACTGATTAAATATATTTTAATAAAATAAAATATACTTTGTATATGATTTCTCAAATTAAAAAAAATAAAATTCAAAATTAAAAAAAATTATTGATGAAATTTATTTTAACTAAAAATAAAATATATTTCGTTGGTGATTTTTCAAATTAAAAAAATAAAAAATAATTTGATTAAATTACAGACGAGTTAACGATAAAATTTAACTAAATACCTAATTAATTAAAATTCGTCGCTAATCTATATGTGAAATGATATCACCAACAAGATTCAAGCACGATCTTTCACATTTGTTAAATGTTACAGTGTTAGAGCGTCTGACGGTGGTCAAGTTAACCATCGATTAGATATAAGTAATCCATGCATATATACTAACGAACACTAACGATGAATTTTAATTATTTATGTATTTAGTTATTCAAATTATTTTTTATTTTTTTTAATATGAAAAATCATCAACATAATATATTTTATTTTTAATTAAATAAAATTTCATCAGTAATCCTTTAAATCTTTTTTTTAATTTTTTTTAATTTGAGAAGTCATATACTGAATATATTTTAATTTTAATCAGTAATCTTTTTTTTTAAATATTTTTTATTTTCAATTAAAATAAATTTCATCAATATTTTTTTTTAAAATGTAAATACCTCTTTATAAATGTAAGTACCTTTTTGATATATTTGTTTCATTCTATAAATATAAGTATTTTTTTTTTGTTCAAAAAATGTTTAGAGACTTGATCGTTGAAAATATGAAAGTTCATCAGTTTTTTTCCAGATTTTTCCATTATTTTACCATATTAACCAGTTTTATAGGTCATAATGATGTATCCAACAGGTTTTAGAAAGTCCAAGAAGTTATTTAACATGTTTTGAAATGTCCAAGGACTTATTTGTTCCAAAAAATTATCCAATGACTTGATCATTTCAAACACTAAAGTCCATTGAGTTTTTTAGACTTTTCCCTTAATAATACATGAAATTGGATCAGTTTCCAAAATATTTATGGATCTCATTTAAACTCCCTCACATGTCACAATATATGTTACAACATTTTCAAATGTGCTTCAACATTATTTCATATATGACTTGTGCATGTTGTGTTGAGACGTTGATAGTATCAGACGGGCCACCATAAATATGCACACATTTCTTACATGCATTTGTACATGGTTCAAATAGTTAACACCAGTACAAGTATTGTGGTAACTGTCGAACCGAAGTTCGTGAATGAGAATGGTAAGTCCGTTGTTAGTTATAGCTCGTCGATAACTAATTGTAGATGGACTAAATTGCCATTTAGTTTGTAGATGGACCAAAATTGTAAATGTTGGATATCTGAAGGGTGTAAACTGAAGTTATATGAAAGCCTAGGGTTATGAAGGTCACTTTGGCCCTTTAAAAGTTCCCCCTCCGTCCACTGCACGGCTACAAAAGCAACAAACCCCTTTTTAAGTTTTAACACCTATCCACATTCTATAAGATTCAATACTACAACAAGATCTTCTTCTAGAGATCCCCATTTCAAGGTTCTTACCGCCATGGATTACGTAAGCTTCTTGTTACCTTTTTCTGTTTATGTCTACTTAATTTGCTTCTTAGATTCAAAGAACAAACTCAAGCAATCGATTAATTGCTTTGGTTTCACCCTGGAAGTTGTTTGCGGTGTTAATCTGTGTGCTTTTTTACAGGAGTACAAGAGAAATCATGTTCCGGCGTTTGGAAGCTGGGATTGCAATGACGACCTACCGTTCACTCAGTGTTTTGAGTCGGCGAGACAAGCTGGACTGCTTCGATACAGTTATTCTGAAGATCGTGATCTGTACGTCACCGGCGATTTGTACGACAACAATGTAGTCACTCCGGCCATGATTGTCGTTCCTCGTCGCACGGTAATTCAATGTCTCTCCTAAATCGTAATAGTTACGATTAAATTCATTCCAGAAGTTTCTAAACAAATCCTAAATCGTAATAGTTACGATTAAATTCATTCCAGCAGTTTCTAAACAAATCTTATATGTTTTTTAATTGTAAACAAACTAGTTTTTTACTTCCTGAAAATCTAAGATGAACATACCGTAATAATCTTAGATCCAGATGAAATGTTATGTTTTCACTGCAACGAATCATAATTACTATTTTGATGCAAACAAACTACTTGAGAAGTAACAATTTCGTATATCTCTTAGTTGTGGTTACATTTACAGGATTCATCGACCAAATGGTTTGTTTTGAAAGAATTTTTATGGTAAAAAACTAAAAATTCGTGTAGATCATGAAACCAAGCGTATTATGCATAAAAATGTAGTACATAAGTTTGGAATAGCCAAACTTGACCTGGAAAAAAGTTATGGCTTTTTGAAGGTTAAAGTTTGGTTTGTACTTTATGGCAAAAACAGGGGAAAGCAGGGTACCCGCATGTGAAAGAAGGGAAAAAAGACGCATGGGTGGTCTGTGACTATGAATACGACTACGATTATGATTGTGACGTGAAGGAGCCCCCTAGCCCTGTCAGTGTAGCAACACCAACACCACCACCACCGCAACACCCCAGGAGGCATGTTAAAGCCATGGCCGTAGACGAAGATCTGTACAGGATCTCGCCGGAGCTCCTCCGTGCCAAACCCAAACGGGTAATTATTATAAAACCCTATTATAATAATTCGATGTTTCTGTGTAGTATGAGAGAGAACATGTAAATTGAAATGATCACACATCACGAGTCCGCTGACACATTTGTATCATATTCCCGCAATTGTAGGCACGTAATTTCACATATTTGTCCATTTACACAAGTTACGTATAGGGATCCCACTTTCTCCTATGCTTAAAGTCAAAATTGTTTTTTATTTTCATTTATATATACAATATATATTAAACAATTAACCACCTTTCTTGGAATTCATTCCCAAAAATCCAAAAATATGACTTTCTCCCCCATTAAAACACCAACCATTTCAAGATTTTTAATAAAGTAATCATTGTATTCATTAAAAACGAAACCTGATTTTAAAAAACTACCCACATGTTATTTTTGTGACAAGAAACAAAAGTAAGGTCAAATTTCACGTTTTGGGTTATTTTTCTCTTGATGTTGGTTTGGAATAAAGCCAAGAAGTTGATATTTTTTTACTGTGACCAAGTCAAAACAGCTGGTGTTAATAGGAATCTATAGAGAATAAGGTGACAAAAGATAAGTCAGAATAGAAATGTACCATGGCTTGTTGTATGTTATATAATGTTTATATTAAGATATGATGATTTTTGTAATTGCAGAAGAAGTGGGGATTGTTTTCAAGCTGCATGCAGCCAACATGTGTTATGTGAAGACAAACTACAGCTTTCAAAGGTACATATGATGAGGACAAGGCAACTATTGTTACTATTATTATATAACATTATTATTATTATTATTATTATTATTATTATTATTACTAGAAATAGTGGTAGACTGGACTGGACTATGTTTTTTGTGTGTGTAAATGGGCCTTTGGCCCAGGCCCAAAAGAGCCCTCTTATTAATTCATTATTGTCGTAGGGTAGAGTAATGATGATTCATCATGATGATGGTGATGATCTTGAAGTTGTTTCCTGAAAAACACTTGTTGCTTTTGCTACTTTTTTTTGGGAATCTTTCCTTGGAATTTGGATTTTCATGCTTCTTGGTAATAATTGATGTTTACTGATTTATTTTTGAACCATCTTGTCTCTTTTTTTTCTTTCTTTATATACGACTTCCCAAAATTAACTAGGACCCAAACCAACCTGTCATGCATCTACTCTCTTCTTTGGTTTAATTTAGTTTTACATTGTATAAGATCCCAATCTAAAATATTTCTAATTCCTCTATTTGGATAAGATCCTTTTGCTTTTAACTCAAGTATAATTGATACCACCATACCTTTCAAATGGGATGATATATAAACAATACTGATATTGTGACACCTTTCAAATAGGAACAATCTTTCTAGAATTGATCATGATTTGATATGATACATGTAAACTGTTACATGACAACCGCTGAATTAAATCATTTCTCCTCCATATACGTTAGAATCTTTTTAATTTTCACTTAAAGTGCTCATTTGGAGAGTAATCTAGCGAGGTTCTACATATCTTCATATGGTATCAAAGTCTAAGTTCGGCCACTTTGCCACAATCTGTACCAAAGCCACCAAGTTCAGATTTGGAGAAAACATGCCTTAAAAGAAACATAAGAAGATAGTAGCCATGGTGATTTGGGTTTATTGTGTTACGGGTAAAAGAACAGTAGGCATAATTAAAGAGAGAGAGAGAGAGAGAGAGAGAGTGTTTGAAGTGAAAAACAAGACCTGAATTAGCTGGTGGGTCAAAATCAAATGGACGTAAGTTTGGTGGGGTTGAGTGCGCATGCTAAGCTGCACAATGACACCCCACATGTCTGTTTTCCACAGATACACAGCTTTTAAGCCAATTAAAAAGCAGGGAGCAGGATAATTGTATGACTTTAATTCTATAGTACAAATAACAGCCAGTCTGTCTGGGTCTTCAGTAATATATCGAGATCATGAAACCAAGAAAGAAAATGAGTTGACGAGTGGAGCCCCGAGCCTGTGCAGGTAGTTGATCATATCTCATCTCATTTCATACCCAACATATACATACTCATCAACAGTACTCAAATTATATATAATATACATATATACACACATATATATATATATATATTTTTTGGGTGCGTTCAAATAAAAAACCACTCAATTTGTAAAAATCGTGAAAACTTCATTCAACCAATCATAATTTTTTATTTTGTTTATTTTTTTGTAATTATGAGAGGTTGATTAACCATTTTTATTGTGGAGGGTGTTAATCATGGATATTATCATCTTCATTATTTTAATTTTAAAAAAATATATAAAACAATTTTATTAAAATTTCATTAAATAGTATATGAAACAATTTCATAACCACATATAAAACAACTTCATAAAAAAAAAGTATTATATGAAACAATTTATATATATATATATATGTGTGTGTGTGTGTGAGAGAGAGAGAGAGAGAGATGTCATAACATAACCATAATGACTAATATTTGAGCAAAAGATTGAGTATCGACAATCTCAACTGGTTTTACATGGCACCCAGCCCTCAAGAAATCTTGCATGAGTAGATTATCTAAGACTCACATGACAACAAGACACATGAGTGGCACCAGATTCGAAACAAAAACACCTCCTAATCCCTTGAGCCAACCTGAATACATGGCAGGAGCCACAATGACTAATTAATTCTTGCATGCCTTAATACTATGACTATAATAACAAACCATGGACAGGAGTGCATGCCATCTTCCATTGCTATATCATGCAACCAATAATTGAAAAGAATAATAACACTAATTAGTGGATGGCTTTACAAGTATAATGTGTGTTCGAGTGATATATGTTGTATCATCCATTCTTTTTTCAATGACTTTATAAAGAATAATTAATATAAAAACATTCCACATATGTTTGAAAGATGAACACATTACGACATAAGTGAATCTAGAAATTTATTTCAAGTGGTGGGTATAATTTGATTATAAAAATGAAATTATGGATATCTTGTACACAATCATTATCAGTCTGTTGGTTAGTTCTTTATTTTTGTATGTGAGTTTATGTGTTCGGTATCTCTTATCTCGAATTTTTCAGAAACATGATAAACCTAAAAGTAAAAGTTCAAATCTAAGAAAATAATATAATTAGGATTCAAATTTTGGAAAAAAGGAGAAAAGAGTGTACAAACCAATTCTGTTAAGAGAAAAATTTTGTGTTATTATTGTAGTTTTAAGGTATATATGGTTGACTCAAACAAAATAATATGGTGACACTTTTCACGATCCTAATAACTTTTTACACTATGACGGTAGAATGAAACGGTGGCCCGTGCCACCATACCTGCCATAGTAGGTTCAAAAGCTTATATTTTTTCTTACACTATGACGAAAGCATCTAATCTCAAAATTTACATGTTTTAAGCAAAAGGCCTCAGAATGCTTATGTTTAACTGATCGACATAGATGTGGACATCTTTGGAGGGATAGAAAACCCTAAAATCTGTCTCTATCTCCCTCTGCAAATAGAGCATTTTGCATTGACCTTTAGGATTGTAAACGAATCAAACGAACACGAACGGAAAGCTTGTTCGTATTTGTTCGTTTAACAAACACGAACAATAAACGAACAAATTCTTTTTTGTTCGTGTTTGTTCGCTTAAGAAATGGCTATGTTCGTGTTCGTTTACGTTCGTTTGTTAAGATGCTAAACGAACATAAACGAATGAACATAAACAAATAAACATAACAAATATGGACGAAGAGACTTAAATGAAGTAGAGCTCAAGCCACCTGAGTTTTTAAGGGGTTGGGTAAAATTAAATGGGTAAAAAGTTGAGAAAAATACATCCAACCAGACAAATATATAAGTGAAACATGGGGTTGGGTAAAATTAAATCCATTACTTCTGTTTAAAAAATTCAAAAAATCTAAACTATTTACTCTATTTATTATTAATTATAATTATTATTTAATTTTTAATTTATTGTCATCAGTAAATGAACATAAGTAAACGGACGTAAACGAACATTAACAAACATAAATGAACGTACATTCACGAAAATAGACAAATGAATGAGATCTTTGTTCATGTTCGTTCGTTTAACTAAACGAACAAAAAGAACTTGTTCATGTTTGTTCGTTTATTAATAAATGAACTTTCTGCCAAACAGTTCATTGAATTTTCAGTTCGTTTACAAGCCTATTATCCTTATGTAATACATAGATATTAAGGCGTCGTTTACTAAACACTTATCATATGTCATTTACTTTATCATGTGAGCATGGTAATGAATGAGAATCTTACCTGATAAGAGGCATAACAAGGACCAATGAACAACGAAACTCTTGCAGGGTCCTAGGGATATCGCATTCGCGGTGGTCCCTTGAAGTAGTTCTGAAATTTAAGTTTTGGATTTTATTAAGTTCACCTAGCAAATTTATGTTTCGGGCGTGTTGGATGTAATTAAGAAAGTGGGGAACCTTTTTGAATTAGTTATAGAACTTAGGGGTCTTTTATCAAACGTTTAGTCACATACCTTTACTAGATGAATATGGTAATGACCAATAATCTTACCCGGTAAAAGTGAAGGTAAGGACCGATACCGAGTGTCTTATCCTGTAAGTGAGGGCGGCGACTCTTAGTACGGTTAGCGCTTACCAAGTAAATTGTTGCATACGATACCGTTTTGATGGACTAAAATCATACCCGGTTGGTAAGTGATAGTGTTGAATTTTACTGATAGACACTTACACAAGTAAGCATTTCGTAACGACCCCTCAGTGAAAACTTTGTGTGAATCACAAGGGATCACAGCAGAACACCCAAATCTGTGTTGTGAAAACTTTGAGGTATTTAGATTTAGGGGCTTATTCGGTAAGTGTTTACGGGTAAAATTTAACATTATTATTTACTTATCGGGTAAGATTTTAGTTCCCTAAAACAACATCGTATGCAACAATTTACCCAGTAAACGCTTACCGTGGTAAGAGTCATCGCCCGCATTCACCGAATAAGACTCTTGGTCCTTGTCTCGCACTTATTGGGTAAGATTCTTAGCCCTTTTCATATTCATCCGGTAAGGTAATGTGACTTGATAAGTGCTTACCCGGGTAAACGTTTGGTAAACAGCCCCTTAGTAAAAGAATTTGTAATCTTTCGCATGTTTTATTTGTAGGTTTTGAAATGGAACTGAATTCTATTATTTATAAAAACAATTAAATTGCTTTTTTCTTTAATTGTTTATTATAAAACAAATGCTTCTTTTTATATATTTTTAAATATTATTACAAACAAATGATATAAAACCGTAAGAAATATCAATTACCTGATGAGATTTTTGGAATTTCTGAATCCCATATTTATAAAAAAAATTATTGAAATCCTAAATTTTAATTGTTTATTTCCTTTAAACTAAATATGATATTGATATAAAATAAAATTTCAAATCCCATTAAATCCCGCCAAGCAAACCTACCTTATTTTTTGAACACCAACAACAAAATGGGCCGATGTTGGGCCTGCTGAATTTCGGATTGGGCCCGGACTTCCGTTTAAATTGCTTAATAGAAATTGAAAGCGAAACAATCTGTCACTTCAATCGTACCCTCACGTCTTAATTTATATGATATTAAAATTATACTTGTCTAATATAACATTATACATCTCGATTTTAATGTTTCATTTTTTTCAATTTTACAATACGATTTTATGTGATTTTAAGAAAATGATAATTTTTTTATGTGTGAATAAATATAAATTTGAAGACTCCATAAAAACTTAAAAAATACACTGATATTAGTATCAAATTAACAAATTAAAAATTATTGTTTTATATATAATTTTTCAGTTCAATTTTTATTATTTTAGTTTAGGTTTAATAACAGTGTAATTTATCTTAAGTTTAATAATGTAATGATTTTCTTATAAATATAATTAAGTATTCTGTTATAACTCATTAATTATTCTCATTATGTTTTAGGTTCTATATGTTTAAATTATGATATTAATTTTGTATTTCATTTTGTTTATCAACTAGTTATATGAATTCAAACATGCAATTTTAAAAAGCAAATTTTTTTTTTGTAATAATCAAGGGGTTATTGATATTTTCATCAGATTTCATAGGATTAGTATATAATAATGTTCTAAAATATGTTAAAAATATTTGTTTTGTAATGACCAATAAATAGAAAGATAATTTAAATACTACAAACCAGACACAACAAGATTCCAAATTCTTTCAAATCTAAATCCCCCAATTTCAAATCCTTGCTACAAAATACAAATCTCTGAAACCGAACATCATTTTATTGTATTATGACGCTATCAAAACTTCCCAATTTTAATATATTGTCGTCTTGGATGAAGATAAGAACAGTTCAAAAAAATAGATCTAAAAAGATATGTGTGTTTGGATTAATTGATGACATGCAATGCAATGGCTCACGCCTTTTGAACCTTGATTCTACCATAGGCATGTGAATGAGACCCGCCTATTAGGAATTGGTGTACCCGTCCCCGGACAGGGACAAGGATTCTCTACAAAATTGGGGACCGAGGATGAGGATCCATAAAAGTTAAAAATCGGGTGTGAGGACGGGGGCAAGAAGGTGATTCCCGCCTCATCCATGTATATTAAATATATAATATATTTGTTATCAAATATATAATTTATAAAGAATTATATTTACCATCTTTTAGATTTAAAAATAGTATTTTGACCTTTTATATATATATATATATATATATATATATATATATTCAACGTGTTTTACATAAAAAAAAACATGGAGATTCGAAAGCATTTGAACAAACAATTACGTATGATGTTATGATTTTGTTAACACAATTTGATCCTCCGTAAAAGCAAAATTGTGACAATAAATGAGATTTAAACATGGACCATTTTGAGTGGAGTGCGATGTTTAACATATTTGATTAAAAATATTTCACATAAACGGGAAAAAAAAATCTCTGATTCTCCGTTGGGATCCCTGTTCCCCTCAAGCATGGATGGGGATGGAGATGAGGACGGAGATTCGGGATACGGATGGGGAATTTGGCCTCTCGACTCCCTGCCCCATTCTCATGTCAATTACGCCACATACATACATACATACATACATACATACATACATACATACATACATACATACATACATACATACATACATACATACATACATACATACANATACATACATACATACATACATACATACATACATACATACATACATACATACATACATACATACATACATACATACATACATACATAGTTCATAATAGGCAGCAAACAAATGCATAATGTAAATCAATTAATTAATTTATATATGAATTAGTTAATTAGTTCATATCGGTTAATTAATTCATAAAAAATTGCGGTTAATAACAACACATAGTGTTTGTATGATAATTGGCAACTGAAGTGATTCTACTCTTCTGTCTCCTTATTCTCCAGCGTGGGCGTGGCCGGCACCACCCTACCATGGTGGTGGAATTGGCATTTGCCAAACACAGAGATGGTCATGGCTGATCTTCTTCTCAACATGATTCATATATATGGCTTTATTTTGTTTATGAGGATGATACGTGTGTGTGTGTGTATATATATATATATATATAAAGAGGGATCAAATATATATATACACACACACACATGAGCTCACGTGAAACCAGTTGTTTTTATGAGACTCGTAAGATCATTTTGTTACAGTTGAAACTTCACACCAAAATACTGTAAAAAAAATTCAAACATTCACAGCAAAAACACTGTGTAGGTTAACTATGTAGCTCGATTATGTCCCCCTCATTTGAAGAAAAAAAAATAGATGAATGTAGTATAAGTTATTGAAAGTAGTTTCACAAAATTAATATACACGTCAACCCCGTCATTGCCACCATACCGTTACCGTTATCGTTATCGTTACCGTGACCTGTGTAGACATTGATCTACAAAGATTTAAAGAAACCCGTACCATGTTTGGATAATACAATGACCCACAATCACAAACCAAACCCAAGAAAGCCCATTTCAAGTTTGATTAATTGAATACCATCATCAAATGATCAAAATGGTACAAGTTTGGTGTATGAAATCTAAGATTCTTCAAATTAATAATCTTTTACTGCTTCAATTATATTATACATGTTTTTTTAATCACGATTACTTTCTGTTTTTCACCCCTTTTATGTGAGTTTTCATCAAATCAGTACCGTGATAATCTAGGCAAACCATATGCGAAATAAGACACTAATTTCGTATATATAATACTTAGATCATGAAATTATGTATTTATAAGATAGTTCGACGGTTGTAACCATTAATGGATAAGGTCGAAAAACATTTATAACCGAATTTGAGCTCAGGATTCAATCGACCAACAGTCATCACTGAACATACATTCAGTGATGGTTGACTTTTACCTATAGGCAGCATTCAGCAATAAGTTGAAACTTCACTTTCAACGGTAGCTAAAGATCCTTCAACAAGACTTGATACCTGATGTTGAAAACCATATGTTGAGTCATGACTTAGTAATTTTTCTAAGTCTTTAAAACTTAGATTTTAAAAAATTTCTAGGGGTGCTTCCCCTTGGAACCCCGCCAGGGCATTGCCCCTAGGACCCCGCAATGGGGGCGACCCTGGCCCCTTGACCCCCACTTTATGGTAAACTAAGGTGATAGGGGGAACATTTGTGAATTGTGAGTGTGCACTCCACACCTTCTATGTTTGTCTCATCGCCTCAATCAATCTCAAGTAAACACAATTACACCAAATGGTTAACGACACTGAAATCACCTACATGGGATTGGAATGAAATCAAATTCGAATCCGGCAAAATCCCACAAACCAAACGGAACATTAGCCTTTTTTCATAGTTTCACATGTAACCATATCCTTGAGGGTAGTTCCATGTCTAACCCTAGTTCAACGGTCATAAAGTTCGTGTGAAAGAGTTTATAAAAAGTAACGTCTGAGCCGACTCAAACCGATCTAAAAAGTAAATCAGGTACCCAATGATTTGCTAAAAAAAAGTTTATAAAATTATGTGAAGAGAGCAAGTCCACATGATAGGTATGGCTGGAATGAGTATGATCCCTCAAACCAATTATCAACTATCTTCTGTACTTCATGGTCCACACACCTCTTTTTCTACACATTATTTTCTTTATTTCTTTCTTTACGAGAATTAAAATTTTCTCTATAAACTACAAGGGTGGTGTCTAATTGGTTTAAACTTGGCTTCAAAGGTCAAAAGTACCAGGAGATGCCTGGTTCAAATCCAAGTAGGAATAAATATCCTCTTGTGGCCACGAAGGTTCAAATGTGGTGACTTCGGGCTATCTGCAAATCATGTGGTCGCCCTGGGATTAGTTAGCTCACATAGCGGGTTGAATATCCAGGTTAATCAAAAAAAATTCTGTATAATTATCAAATTTTATTTATGTAATATTTATCTGATCTTTAGATGTCATCGTAAATGGTAAAAGTCTTACTGATAATAATACTTGGGTAAACACCCGGATGCAAATGTTGTTAGGGACGACGGTAAACACCCGCTCTCCATCCCTAGGTATTGAGAACACGGTTCTAGTCGAGATTTGTGAGCTCAACATTATAGGATGAGTGTATTAGGGTTTTTTTTTTTTTTTGGAATTCTTTTATAGACTTAAAAAACAAGATGGTAAAATGACAAGTTTACCCTCTTGTGATGCTAGTTAACAGCCGGAAGTTAGCATATGCCAGCGGAAAAGAGCAAATCCGATACCCAATATGACAACTTGAGATAACAAACCATAAGGACTAAGTCCGTAATTTACTCTAATATTTGTACTAGAAAGTGATGATCCACTATTGTCATTAATTAATGAATTTGTAGGCTCGGTTCCTACCGGATGCATGTTAATAGGAACTTTTTTTAAAATTCGATAAATGTTGGTTAATCGTATATTTCATTTGAAATATAAATATATGAATTTTTAAAATAATATTTAAGGTCTATAATATTTTTTTGCATTATAAAATCGAATAAGAAGTGGCAACAAATTGTTATTGATGTCATTGCAACTTAAAATTTGGTATTAAATTATCTTTTAAAAAAAAATACCTCATAAAATTCCAAAACAGTATTTACGCTTTTAAATATTTTCACATCGTGTTTATATCAAGGTTTAAAAAATTAATCAAATAAATTAAACTAGAAAATTAAAATTTTATAATATCTAGCTTGAAACTCATATATATATATATATATATATATATATATATATATATATATATATATATATATTCTTACACCTTTATGCCTGGGTAACTTCTATATTCTACCAAAACATGTATAACATGTTTGATGTCGTTATCGTACGAAATTAATGAAAGCCGACATGTTTTCCACCTATTGTTGTTATATCTCTTTCTTGGGACATATAACCTAATCAATAATGTCAGGGGTTTACATTGCCTAGACACGTATAATCAAACCTGCATATGTAGGGGTATCTCATCTCTATAAAGGCCTTTTTAAGAAAAGAATCAAAGAGGTTTCACATATTATATCATGGTATTAAAACCAAAGTATAACATATCCCAATGACTCAACACGCACTTTCTCCTCCGTTCGAGTAGATGTGTTAAAGTCCTAAACACAAAAACACCAAATTTGCATATATGTATAAGGGATATTTTGGAGAAAATGTAAACGGGGTTCACACATCCTAACACAGCTAAGGTCTAGCAACACTGAGTATTGCGGATACCGTCTAGCCTCCATTTAAAGAAGTGTGTTAAAAGCCTATTTGATCTAGACTCAGACCATCAATCATGCATATATGTAGGATCGTATTCTCTCTTTATTGTGGTTCTTAAAGGGGAGAATCAAATCTAATTATGTTTTATATTTTCTATTTAGTGTAACTACTGATTTTGTAACCCAATTAATATAACAAATATTCGGTTCTTGTTTTGTAAACATTTCACCTGATAAACAAATCTGCAGTATATACAACATCAACTGATTTTGATGTTATTTCTCCATCTAATAAGTTAATTAAAAATAACTTGACAACATGACATCTATATGATTAATAATTACAAGATCTATCGGTTATCGATCAAATTAATAAAATAAGAATAAGCGAAGTATTCATTTATTACGTTAATTAAGAGAAAAAATTTATCTTTCTTTCTTTATAATTGTATTCATTTTACTCCTTTTTTTTTGTGTAAGGGTGTCCAGGCCAAAGCCCGACTAATCCCCGGCAAATTTGGAGGCTAAACATGGCCCCACTTAAATGTCGCCAACACTCCCCTCCCGGGGCTCGAACTCGGGTTCATGACTATGTCATGCCCAAGCCTTTACCACTAGGCTGGAAGGTCTTTGACCATTTTACTCCTTTTTACAGGTGTTAAAAATAACTGAAGCCCGATAACTCATCCGAACCAAATGAGATTTGGGTTAAACGATTCGGTTAACCGAATAAGTATCCTTATTGGGTTCGATTTTCGGTTAGTTTTTTTCTAATTCAGTTAAACCGACTAAACCAGATAACAAATTCTACTAATGTCTTGTATATTTCATGATTATAAAAACAAACCAAATATATATCATACAATTATTATTTTATATATTTTTTATTGTTATATAATGTTTTTTGTTCGATGAGTAGATAATATTTTTTGTATTAGATTATGTTTTTTTAGTTGATGTAGAATGTCGCATGAATAAATAATGTTTTTTGGTAGATGATATTTTTTCCTAAATGTAAGTCAATTGTTGAATATAAATGTATAATACACTTATATATTAGATGCAATAGACACTAAGATGGTGTTTGTTTTTTCAGATGTGCTGAAGTCTGAAGTCTTATTTCACTTATGATTTATAAGCGGTAGTACGGAAGTCTGAAATCTGAATCAATAAGATTTTTTATTTTTGTAAACTAATAAACGTCTGAATTTATTTAAATTGTCTATTTTACCCATTAAATTGGACCTTATTTGTTTTGGTTATCAGTTAATTTTAAATGTTTTCAAAACCGAATAAAACGGAATTGAATAAACTTAAAACCGGAATAAGATCCCTACTTTGTATTTAGTTGTATCGTGAAAGTTTATTACACTAAATTAGAAAAGAATATATATATCAACGCATTTTCAGGTTTGCAAAATCTTTTGAAATATGGATGGAAGTGACAAGATATGAAGTCATCATAAAGAAAGAGACAATACGATGAAAATAAATATTTTAAAATAAAATAGATGTGAGATCTTTTAGATAGCATATATATATATATATATATAGATGAAAATAAATATTTTAAAATAAAATAGATGTGAGATCTTTTAGATAATATATATATATATATATATATATATATATATATATATATACACACACAAATTAACGAAGTATGGTGTGAGAATAGGAGTTAAATGAAAAGTATAAGAAAGGTTTTGAACTCTTGATCATTTTTAATATTAAATTAACTTATAAATTACGCTTTAAAATAGAATTGATTCAATAATTCTCATTAGTGTTGATCTATAGAACTTTTTAATTAATCAAGATTGATCAAATAGTGGAGATTTCATTTTACCTTTCTCATTATTATAACTCTCATTTTCGCCAACATGTTTTCGTAAGATCACAAAATAATATTGAAACTTAATGGCAAAACAATGTAAAGCTACACAAAAATAAGAAATCTTCAAAGCAAAAAAAAGCACTGTAAATATAAACCTTCACAGTGTTTTTGTGAAGTTTCAGTGTTATTTATATGATCTCACGAAAACAGTCTAGTCTCACATGACCCCAAGTTTATATATAGAGGTGCTTAATCATTTAAAAACTCTAAAATTTGTGAGATTCTTGAGAACTTCTACCTTTAAGGTTTTGTTTCACATGATTGTTTTTAAGTATGCTATTTAGTGTATTAATTAATATATATTTGTTTCACAATATGTTTGTTTCATATATGTTCGGTTTACAATATATAACCTTTTTATGTGTACTTATTCTTTCACAAACATGTCAAAAAAGTTCACATTGTAAACCAAGTACATGTGAATCAAATACATATTAATCAATTTTCTAAATTCTAGTTTTAGATGAAAAAATCATATGAAATTATACATGGTGCACAAATTTTCTAGGTTATTACAATTTCATGAGTTCATAACAGGTCTCATATATATATATATATATATAGAGAGAGAGAGAGAGGTTCAAATGAAAATCGATTTTCGGTTATGAACAGGGGGACAAATGAGAGCGTGACACGTGTTTACGGCGTCCACATTCAGAATGAATAACGAAAGTGAAGTTCATGAAATATTCATGATGAACGATACAACACTCATGATAATTAATACACGATCATGATTCTTGTTAAATTGTTTCACTATTCATGATGAACAATAGACATTCCTCATGAATGATACATTATTCACGATGAATAACCTACGAAGGTTTGAGGTGTCGCGATCTACTTTGTCCTCTGGTTCACAACCGAAAATTGGTTCTCCTTTGAACCCACCCCTATATATAATTATATATATATATATATATAGGGTTAGGTTCAAATAAAAAATAAAGTAAATGGGAGAAGCGTAAAAAAAGTTCTCCACCCTCAGATGCACATTAGAATGAGATACATTAGATCAATTCTCTTCTAAATCGAAATTCATTGATGGACATGAGATTAAAAATGAAAAGTGTTCAAATATCTTCTTAGATTTCTTAGTGTACATTCCTTTCTCACACGATATTTTGCATGCACGCTCTCTCCCTTTATATATTATTTATGTGATAAGATAGTGGGAATGGTATGTCTCAAAAAGATAGATAAGGTAACAAAAATCTCCCAAGCCAGTAAGAGAAGGTAGCACCTACCTACCAATAGTGGTAATAGTACGTAAGGTCAGCCTTACAATATAGAAACGCATCCTTATCTATATATATCTTCCCTACCAACATCAACATTAAACACCTATTTATCACATTTTTAATGCAAATGCAAATAACCCTACTCTTATATAATAATATTAATTTTAGGGTTTGGGAGTGGGAGTGGGATCGGGGATGGGGTACTTGATGGCGTTAAGACGGATCTTACGGAGAGCAGCTTGACCCAAATCGATGCCGCAGATGTCAGAGAGACGAACAAGATAAAGCAAGACGTCGGATAGCTCTTCACCCAGGTGCACTTTCTCTTCTTCTTTCCAATCTGGTAGTCCCTTTGCCACCTCCCCTTTCCATTGAAATATCTCTGACAATTCCCCAACTTCTCCCACCTATCAATACCCAACACTCACTCTATTAAACCCCTATCTGGAATCATGCCATTCCTCAAACTATATCTAAATCTTATAAATTTAGACCCGTTTAAATATATTAATAAATAAAAAAGAAAATTACACCAAAATTAAACCAACTTTCACCTTATTCTTATTTTGGGGAACCAACTTTTAAAATCGTCATTTAGGGGTCTCTATCAAACTTTTTGTTTATTTAAGAGTCTGATTGATCTGTTAAACATGTAACAAGTAATTTAAGGGTCTTTATCAAACTTTTGGTTTGATTTGCCAAATTTGATTTAAACTTTAATATTGATACAGATTGGTTAGATATAAAAATTTTGAATGCGATATTTAATATTTATTTTTATTGCATTAATTAATTTTTTTCTATTAAATTGATTTTTTTATTGCATTAGTAAAAAACAATTTTTATTGTGGTAATTTTGATTTTATTTAAAAATCTTAAATTTGATATCTGAATTAAAAAAACAAGATTTGAAATTAAAAATAGATTTTATTGCATTAATTTTTGAAAAAAAAAACGAATTTTGGTTATTTTTCTATAATTATTTTACAAATTGGTTCCCTAAAATAAGAATCAAGTACAAGTTGGTTCCTCAAAATGACGATTTTGAAAGTTGGTTCCCCAAAATAGGAATCAGGTGCAAGTTGGTTCCTCAAAATGACGATTTTGAAAGTTGGTTCCCCAAAATAGGAATCAGATGAAAGTTGGTTCCATTTTGATGCAATTTTCCCTAAATAAAACTAATTAAATATAAAACTTTTATAAAATTTTATAAATTTGAAAATGACTAGATATAAAAAAAACCTTTGAGAAAACATGTATAGTTACCAAGAACCTCTAGAAATAAGCAAATTGTAGATGCTCTATAAGTTGAGTAAGTTTATGCTGAACTTTGAAATTAAAAATCTATACTAATTTATCACGTGTAACAAATTAATAATTTATAAAATCAATAATTTGTGCCATATTTATTTTATCAAATCAAATATGTCTTTAGTAGAACGGACCACCGTCCAAGCCATGAAAGCAAATATGTCCTTATTCGATTTAACAGGTCGGAAATTGTTATCCAATCTCAAATAGTTTTGGACCACACCCATCTCCAAGAGAGTAGGTGTAATATTTTATTCTAATTATTGTATGACAAGAATCGTGTGATAAAGATAATTAAGATGAGAAGCGTAAGAGATGATTTGTACTGTTGATTACTTTTAATTTCAAACTCACTCGGTACATCTCATCCTGATATACGTCAAATGATAAAAGATTTCTTCTTACGCTTTTCGTATTAACCCTTATTTTCATCATAACTTAAAAGACGGGTTATTTAGTGCTTTCTATTTAATCATATGAAATTGCTTTCTGTTTAACCATGAAAGAGTATATAAAGCAAGTCAATCAACCAACCCCTCGTTTCTCTTTTAGTAATCTATTAAATACTTTTTTAATGATTATTCTAAATTTTTAATTAATATCAAATTCTTATTTAATTATATATCAAACAAACTTGATATATTATATAAAACTGTAATCATTTTAACAAAAATTTGCCTACACAATTAATAATCACATTACATGTCAAATGTTGAGTCCACTTTAAAATCAGTTTATTTTTATAAAATTCATAAGACCATAAAACAATATTGCAACTTTACACCAAAATCTTATAAAGGTACAAAAAACATACAACTTTCACAACAAAAACAATATGAAAATTTTGGGAAATTGAATAAAAAAGTAACGTATTTAACTTGGTTCCTATTTCGGGTAACGTATTTTCAGAACTTCCATTTTTATACATAAGATGTAAAGTTTTAAACATTTAAGTAATTATTAATAATATAACATGTTGAAGCATTAACTTGTTTTAATATAACAATATTGTACATATTATAGTAAATTATGATGTGATTAATAATAATCAACTAGATAAATAATCCAAATAATGTCAATTCAATGTTTAAAGTTAAAATAAAACAACAAACATGCATAATATGAACTAAAATAATTATAATTTATAAGTAGATCTTTTGCAATGAAATCGACATAAAATAAGTAAATTTTGATTCTATGTTATTTTCCGAATATTTAAATCAATCTTATGGATCATATTCTAACATATGAGCTTTCACTTCAAATCTGAATCTTCTTTAAAACGTCAACTAGATAGTAACAGAATACAAAAGAAATCGAAAAACGAAAATCCAAAATGACTGTAATTCTTCAGGATGCCATAACATTTTTTAGAGAAATTAAAGTAACAAGTGTTAAATCTGTGTAAGTTGAAAACATGAATTTACTCGATGTATTGATTGAAATTGATGCATCAAAATTTGAAAATACTCCATATGTTTCCAGATAAAACGGAAAAATCGACTAAAATTTGTGATATGTGAGAGATCTACATGATGATCACACATCGATAATCAAATATTGTTCAAAGGATGATCGTCGGAAAACAGCATAATCATGTACGGTTTAACACAGTCGCCGGAGAATCTATATACACGACTCAAAATATTACACACTTACACACATTCACAAACTGACAACGGAGAGCAACGAAAAACATATAGAGAGAAAGAAGGAGAGGTACAAGTGTAGAATTACCAGTGCCAATAGCAGATTTCTAGGGCTATGATGTCGTTCCCAATCTCGCTCCTGAGCGAAATCATGCATTTTCTGCTTCAATACTTTCAACGTCACAGTCTCATCTCCTTCCAAAACCTCCGTCATCTCTGCGAAAACTGAAATCAGTAATCTAACTCTTAAGGCGTTACAGAAACCAGAGGAAATCGGGAGGAAATATAACAGAAACACCTCTCCATATATATGTATATGTATGTGTATATATATAGAGAGTGTGAGACAGAATCATCTTATTTTATAGCCCATATTTAATTTCCTTCTTTTCCCCCTTTTTTTCTCCTTCGTACGTTTTACTTCATTTTTTTAATGGATTAATTCAAGCATTAACAAACAACACCCTCCAACTATTCATATACTCACTTCAACCCCATATACTTCATTTAGAGTAAATTACAGTTTTAGTCCCTTGTGGTTTTCAATTTACTGTTTTCGTCCTTATGGTTCATAACCATTGTTTTTTTTTTTTTTTGTCCCAAAGGTTAATCAGAAGTCCTACCTTAAGTATGAGGGACGAAAACAACAAAAAATTATAAACCACATGAAGAAAACAATAATAAGTTGTAAACAAAGTTGTTCCTTAACATGTTAAATATGAGATTTTAAACAGAGTCTCCAAAATTTTGGGGTTCAATTTTGCATATGTTTAGTGATTTTCATCAATCTATGTAAAGTTTTAGCCCAAATTGTTTAGATTCAAATTGTTAATTGCTTAGGTTTAGATTCAAATTATTAATGGTTTAAGTTAGTTCAGATGCTTGATCGTTTAAAATTAGCGTCCTTTTGTGCTTAACATATATATATTGTTGTTATCTCTTATGCAATGTCATCAAAAAGTTCTGGATGTAACAAGGCCTCTAAAAAGATTGGAACGTCCCTGATTGTAAACCATAAAAACGAAAACAATGATAAATTGTAAACCATAAGGATAACAATCATACTTTTAAAAGCACGTCTGATAAACTAGCAATTTTTAACAAACCATAGGGATGAAAAATAAAAGTTACTTCTTTTTTTTAATCTAAAATAGTACATAGCTATTTTGCTTTTTTTTTTTTAATTTAAAGTTCGAGTGTTTACATTTACAATGAGATAGTATCAAGAGTTTGTAATTTGATTATCAAACAAATATAAAAAATCAGTATTCTGCTTTTTTCTTCATAATATTTGGTATAAATGAATATGGGTGCAAAACTTGCGGCCTAATCTAATTGACCATTTTGAATGGTTTAGTGGTATTGGTACGGAGGTACTTATTTTCTTGACATTTGGTGGTTAACAGAGCAAAACGAGTTGAGTTGAGTTGAGTTGAGTTGAGCTCGAACTCAACAAAGTTAGGTTAAACACAGATTCAATTCGGTACTTTGAGGCATCTTCTTAATGTAGGATTGAGCTTGATTAAATGGCTTTAAAAGGCAAGCTTGATTCGAAAGCTCTTATTGCTCAAAGTTAAAAACTTGATTCAAGCTGAAACTAAAGGTTTATTTGATTTGAAGAATTACTAGAATCTAAATGAGCAAATTTTGTTGAATACAGGGTTGGGTTACGTGAGGTCGGCTTGTTTTCATGAGACTCCATGAGACCACAAAATAACATTGAAATTGTACAACAAAACATTGTGAATGTACGAAAAACACTGAAACTTCAAATCAGAAACTATGAAAAAAAGAGGTATTTATGAACTTCAATTCCGTTCCATTGTTTTTGGATCCACCTTATATTATTTACCTGGCTTTGTCCTTATTTCCAGATGGAACTGAATTGAACTTCATAGAAAAAAAAAAAGATGTATTTTTTACACACTGTGGACAGAATTGAAAGAAAGAGGTACTTTTTTTACATAAAGTCTTGTTGTGAAAGTTTGATGTTATTTTTGTAATCACACGAATACAGACTGGTTTCAAATAGTCCCAAGTCTACTAATACATATATAAAAAAAGTTTAATTTTTTTTTTCAAATTTAGTTTGGGAAAAGTTCAAAAATCCAACGAACCTTCTTATTTTAAATGATTAAGTATCTAAACTATTTTTTTGAATGAAAAATCATTAAACTTTCTCATTTTGAATGATTAAGTCCCTAAACATTTTTTTGAATAAATAAATCATCGAACTTTTAGAAATTGGTTACGTAAATCTTTTTAACAAAAAAAAATTACATGTAATTGACTATGAATGTTTTAAAGTAAAAAAAAAAACCTAAATAAGTTCTACCTTTCTCAAACCTTGCACAATTAAAACCCCTCACAAACAATGGTATTGCTCCCCCTTGCCACTGCCTATTGCCCCATTATTGTTCGTTCTCCATATCCCCTAACACGTTGTTGGAGACTGAGATCGATCTCCCTCTTTTGGTCCACTTTTTATCTATCGAAATAGGGAAATCAAAAGATAAAACACGTATCAAAAAAGGAAGATCGATGGTATGGGCAACAACGTGATAGACCTAGACAATGATGGAGCGAAAAGGAGTGATGATGGGGAGTGATACCGGTGTTTGTGTAGAGTTTGAACAACGTAGGGTTTAGGAATGGGAAAACCGATTTAGGTTTATTTTTACTTTAAAACCTTCTTAGCTGGTTACATATAGTTTTTTAGGGTTAAAAGAATCTAAGTAACTTAATCATTCAAAATTAGAAAGTTCAATGGTTTGTTCATTCAAAAAAATAACTCAGAGACTTAATCATTCAAAATAAAAAATGTAATAATTTTTTCAATCAAAAAAATAAATTTTAAATGAGATAATTTGTTATATTTTTTTAAAACTTCTTCAATTTAGTTTTTATAAACTTGAATATATTGAGAGTGGCATCAATTCTCGAGGTATTCAAAGAGTCACGTTTTGATGTTTGGTAGAAAGAAAGAGGTATGGTAAAAAAAGCATGGCCAATAAATGGGGGCATACTTACACGTTTTGTGTTGGGGGCGGGGGGTGGCGTAGGGGATGGGTCACTAAGGGGCCATTTACCACACATTTATCTGGTAAGTGATTATCGGTAAAATTTAACATTATTAATTACTTATCGGGTAAGATTTTAGTCCATCAAAACAACATTGTATGCAACAATTCACCTGGTAAGCGCTTACCATGGTAAGAGTCGATCGCTCTCACTTACCTGGTAAGACTCATGGTCCTTGTCTCGCTCTTACCGGGTAAGATTCTTAGTTCTTACCATATTCATCTGGTGAGGTAATGTGACTTGGTAAGTGCTTACCCAAATAAGTGTTTAGTAAACGGCCCCTAACTTTGGTTGGAGATGTGTTTGTGTCCAGTGATGCTCATGGGTTGGGTTGATTGAGTTGAAAATATTTGAATACAAGATGATTTTGTATCTATCAATTTCTTCCTCATATACATGAGTATTAATATTTACTTTTTTTACATTTTTAATACATGATTTGATCTGATTTTAACATAAAAAAATACATACAACATTACCAATAGAAAAATGGAAACATGGATTCTTACTTCCATCATAAATAACCCTGGTTGCTTTGTATCTTTCACAGTTTTACTTTCACATTTTTACCCATTGTACTTTTTTATTCAATAACATTCCTACATCTAAATATCTTTTTCTTTTTCCTTTGTTTCATTTAAAGAGACTGTTATTTATAATCGTCTTAAAATAGAAGAGGTTTTGATTTACAATCGATTTGGTTCTCAAACTACTCATCAAATAGTGTAACCGAGCACAGTGAGACCCACACTAAAAAAAGTGTAGACGTCAACCTCGACGAGAACCGCATTGGTTGTTATTAGAACCGTATTTATACTTGTATAGTTCATTTGATAGCAACGGTATATGGTAGTTGTGGTGGACATTGACGTATGATAGCATTAGTAGCATCTGAAGTATAAATGATTGTACAGAGTGAGTTAATGACACAATAAATGATTCTATGACATTCACATCTCAGTTTCATAATATGGTATCAGTGAACATTATGTTCCCTTCTTTTTTTTCAATCTCCGTTTGATCCTTTATCAATCTGATCTAATTTGTTATTCGATACTTTGATTTGATCTTTGGTAGGTCAATTTTTTTTGTCCCGGTTGAAATTCCCGAAATCTCATTCAATTTGAAGTTTTAGGGTTCATTCCAACTGGAATTTCATATCTGAAACGGTTGAAATGCCTAAACTATCGACTAATCGTGTCATTGCCATGGTGGAGGATGATGATCAATATTTTTTGCATCACTTGGACCTGGCCTTGTCTTGGTTGCATAGATTGTTACGGATGATATTTGCGTGTTTTAGATCAGAACAATGACGATAACCTTATCTGTAAAGAATAAAGTTGTGCTATTAGTTGTAAATTGAAAAGGTCCATTAATTGTGCCATTATATTAGGTAATGAAATATGCAAGGTTGATTTAGGCAAGTATTTGCTTGAAGGACAAATATGTTATCTTCACTCGTATTTAAATTTAGAGTAAATTATGTTTTGTGATACTGTTGTTTGTTAAAAATTATAGGTTCTTGTGGTTTTAAATTTTCGGTTTTCATCCTTATAATTTACAATTCATTTCTATTTTCATCTCTGAGACCAAAACATTACTTTTAAGTATGAAGAAAGTAAAAATGAATTGTAAACAATAGGGGGGGGGGGGAAATTAAATCATAAAGACAGAAAAGGTAATGAATTATAAACTATAAGAATGAAAATTGTAATTTTAAAATCATAAGTACAAAAATAGAAATTTTATATAAACTATAGGGACACATGCCACAGTATGCTCTACATTGGGTCCCTCCCTGCCCCCACCCCATGGAACAATGTCGAACAACTTATATTTTACCAAGATACCCTCAAAGTAAAACATAGTTCTCTTATAAAACATTAAATACATCTCCTTATTTACATTTTATTTATTCTTTAAATTTTATTTATCGTATTTTTATTCTTTTTAAACTTTTCAGTTTAATATCCTTAAATTGTTATTATTATTTTGCTTAACTTATGTAATTTATTAATTATTAATAATAAAAAATACTATACAAAATAAGAATTGAAAATTAATAAACTTCATATTTTGATGTTATTTCAATTGTATTAAAGAAAACTTTACAATAATATATATTATTATAGTCTAATAAATTACATAACTTAATCAAAATATAAAAAAATATATAAACAACTCATTAAAGGTAAATTAGTCATTTTACCAGTTCTATTCTATCCAATCTTATCTTATCAAACGCTAAACAGTTCTCTCTTATCTTATCTTGTTCAGCTTTATCAATGTCTAGATATCAAACACATTTAATGATTTCTTAAATAAAAAATATGAAAATAAAGATCTATCAAATCACTTTGTTCAGTTATCGGCCATTTACCACACACTTACCCGGTAAAAATTTAACACTATCATTTACTTATGAGGTAAAATTTTAGTTCAACAAAACAGTATCGTATGTAACAATTTACCGGTAAGCGTATACCGTGGTAAGAGTTATCGCTCTCATTTACCGGATAAGATTCTTAGTACTTACTATATTTATCTGATAAAATAGTATGACTTGGTGTTCACTTACTCAAATAAATGTTTGGTGAATGTCCCATCAGATTGATTATTAGCTATTAATGAAAAAGATACTTTAATATTATTATTTAATTAAAAAAGGTATTTGGAATAAAATGGTTTGACCAGAATAACGATAAAATTAGAATAAATGATCAAATAATGCATAAGTGGGGCTAACCACATTTAATTATTATTTCTTTATTGCTCAAAAATATATTTTTTGTATTAATTAATTATGAGAAGTTGATTGGTATCTTAATTTTGTTTATTCTAATGACAGAAATAGTGGCAAACACCCAAAGAAAATAAAGGAAGAGATTCATTATATATAAATTACACTTTTAGTCCTTATAGTTGTCATTTATTATTAAGAATCGTCCTATTTGAAATTAATTACAATTTTAATCATTATGGTTATCATTTTGTTACTTTTTTTTTTTTTTTATCATTTTGTTTCATTTTTGATCTCACTCACTAACAACTAGGGGTGCTCAAAAACCCGATGAACCCGACCAACCCAACCCGAATTTTTAAAAAAACACCCAACCCGAGGTAACCCGATGCATGATCGATAAAAAAATTAGTCAACCCGACCTTATTGGGTTGACATCGGGTCAGGCCCAAAAAAACCCGACCAACCCGATGAACCCGACCTTAACTTT
>NC_037536.1:16654332-16658664 GCF_001531365.2 Cynara cardunculus var. scolymus | reverse complement strand
GTTGGGTTGGGTTGAAAATTTTCAAACCGCCAACATTGGGTTGGGTTACTAAAACGGCTCCAAACCGATCAACCCGGGCCGTGAGCACCCCTACTAACAACCATTAAAATGTATTGGTGTCACGTGTTTGGTCATTGCATTTTAATCTTTTTTACTTCGGTCTTTTTTGTTTGATTATATTTTTCTTTTGTCTTTTATGTCATCAATGGGCCCTACCGTCACCCTTCCCACCGACTCTGTCTCTCTCTCTTACATCTATCTTCATTCTTGGTGTAACAAACATCCTATTCGCCTTTTGGTTCCGTATAGTGACCTAACTAGTTGTCAATTTGTAGCTCTCACGTCTCATTTTCATAGACTTGTCATTGAGCTACACCTTCCACCCGCACCACCACCGTGCCCATGTGCCTTTTCAAAAAACCTACAACAATCCAAGCTCATTTACCAGCAAAACTGGTGGGGTTGAACGTAACTGCATAAATGATTTGTTACTTAAACTATCATAAATCTTAACCAACACATCGCTTCAACAAAGACAATCTCCATGTTAAAGAATCTACCCCCCCCCCCCCCCCCCCCCGGGGGAGCTTTGTGGGTTTTCATGAAGATGAAAAGAGAAGTGGAAGAAGAAAACGGGGATGGGTTCCATTGAGGGATAAAATGGGGTATGACTAATAATACACACACATATGTATATGTGTGTGTTTTATATTTTTATTGTAAAATAATAAAAAATAAATAAAAAGATTAGAATACCCTTGAGTTGATTGAGTTTCTTTTAACATAGTTAGTCAAATGGACCAAAAGCGGAAAAAAAAAGGTAACCATAGTGACTAAACTTGTAAACCAGTTCAAATTAAGTACAAAAGATTACAACAAGTGACAACCATAGAGACCAAAAGTATATAATTTACTCTTATATATATATATATATACACAGAGAGAGAGAGAGAGACACACACACACTAACCAGAAGTGTACTTATGCAAATACAATATAATACATCTTGATTTTGAAGTTAAAATTCGATTCCTTAATAATAATTCATATTTTGATTTATTTTACTTAATTAATATACGGAGACCAAGTGACCAACTACTCCAAGAACACTTATCCATGAACCAATTACTGATAATTTGTTAGGTTTGGATGAAAATGGTGCGATACAATTGGTGTCTTTTCGTAATTTGTGCATGCAAGAGTCCCCAAAAAAATTTAAACGAGTTTTTGACTGTTGATTTCAAGTAGTAGTAGTAGTTAAATAATATAAATTATCATAAACGGTTACTGTTTTACTTATTGTGAGCCTGTAGTCCGATAAACAACTTTACCCCGTCAGATACAAAGATATTTATGTATGGATGTGATTTCATGAAAATTACGAATTAGGTCACTAACCCTGAAAAATTCTGACTATGGTCCTCGTGATTTCCATTTCATTATGGATCAATTCTTTTGCCCTAATTTTGTTAAGTCATGTGCACTTTAGTTTCTATATACACAAATGCTGAACCCCCTTCCCTCCCGTTTTCCCAACAACCTCGTTCCCCGATTTTCCGACGAAACTCACCCCTCCCTCCATACTTGCAACTTCACCTTGCCTCCACTTTTTCCCCGCCCCTTTCCACTCCCTTCTTTGTCTCCGTCCTACCAACTCCCACCACAAGAAACCCATTGCCATCATCGGTTCTGGTTCCATATGTGAGCGGCGGTAGTTGTTTTACGCACACATCTCGACAATAGTGGTTCAAGATTTTAGTAACGATGGCGTTGATGGTTTTACACACGACAATGACCCATTTGAGCAATGATGTTCCATATATTTAGCAATGATTTCCTCATCTTGTTGTTGTGTATATGTTATCAGCCGTAGTGATTCTAGATTTGAGCAATAATGAGTTTTAGGTTCCATATTTCATCGACATTTCTTCCAATTTAGGTTCTAATTCACTTCTTATTGTGTATATGTATGTACTTCTTTTTCATGTACATAAATTTACTCGTGTTCCACCTGTTTGAAAATTACAAATTCAGTTTTGAGTAGTTTGATTTTGATTTTTTTTTACTTGAGTGATATCATAGAGTAAAAATGTAATTATAAATATTTTATTATTTGATTTACAATATTGCAATAGTCAAAAGTTTATTTTTCTTTTTGAATAAGTGTAATCTATACTATATTATAAAACATTTGACAAAAATTATTAAAAATCATATTTTATGCATGAAGTAATGTTTATTGATGCATATTACTTAAAATTTAATATTACAAGTAAAGAGTGTGTAAGTACAACTTATTAAAAATTATTATCTTTATAAAAAAATTATATTATTAAACCTATATTAAATTAATTCGTTACGTTAAATTAAATTAAAAGATCACACAAAACAAGAGCTTTTAAATAGTTAATTCGTACCTAATATTCATATTTTTTTTAAAAAATTTATGATATTTTAAAATTTATATTTTTAGTCGAAAATAAAAACATTATTGATTTTCTCTGAACCATATAAAATTGTGTTATATTGATATAAATAAATAATAAAACGAAACATTAAAATTAAGATGTGTCTTGATGTATTACACAAGTACCTTTTTAGTTACTAGAAGGGTACTCGCGTAATGCAGCGAGATATATCTTGATTTTAATACTTCATCTTATTCTTTATCTCAATCGATGTTATAATATGGTCTTATGTGATTTTGAAAAAGCGATAATGTTTTTATTTTTGAATAAAATATAAATTTGAAGATATTATAAAAAATTTGACAAAAATATATCAATACTTAGTATCAAATTAGTTATTTAAAATTCCTATTTTTTATGTAATTTTTTAATTTAATTTTTTTATTATAATTTATTTTAGTTTTAATAACGAAGTAATTTATATTTGGTTTAATAATATAATTTTCTTATAAAGATAGTAATTAATTATTTTGTTAGAACTCGATAATTATACTAATTATATTTTAGAATGTTTTATATTTTAAAATGAGATGTTTATCTTTTAATTGGTTATGTTTATCCTTTAATTGGTTATGTTTATCCGTAGTTAGTTACGCGAATTCAAACATGAAGTTTTAATAAGTTGTACTTATGCATACTTTGTTTGTAATTTTGAATTTTAAGTAATATGCATCAATAAACAGTACTTCATACATAAAAAATGGTTTTTAAAAGTTTTTATCAAATGTTTTATAATATAGTATAGATATATAAAAAAGAAGATAAATCTATTTGACTATTTTATTATTTGATTTAAAATATTTTTTACATTATATTTTGGATTCCGTGACTTATTAGATTTGGAATTCTAAATTAGTTTGACCCAAAGTGATAATATAAATTATTTATATTTATTTTATAATAAATATCAAAGATCTCGAATCTCATTCGTATGCAATTTCTTTTCTTTTTTAATAACATATCGACTAATCACCCGCACGATCATAAATAATATGAAATACTTTTAACATATTTTTTAAAATAAAGAATTAAAACTTAAATTTTAAAAAAAATTATATGAAATTGTAATAATTTTTCTATTTTAAAGATTATAATACTAATTATATTATTAAATTGTTTAATATATTTAATTAAATATTATTTTTTTCCATAAAGATATTTAATTTCAAATATTTTTATTGGTGGGAATAATAAAGTCTTTTTTTCATAATCATTTTTGGAGAGTACTCTGAATTTGTGGCCACGGAGGTTTAAATGGAGTGACTTCGAGCTACCTGTCAAATAAGTGGTCGTCATGTGATTAGTCAGCTTGCATTGCGGGTCGGATATCCAGGTTAATAAAAAAATCAACTAGAATCTTCATTTTATTCATTTTATGTTTTTATAATTAGTTTTTAAATTCAAATTTAATTATTACATATAAGCTTTTAATAAATTTTAGAGTTAAATACAAATTTGGTCCCTGTGGTTTGTAAAAATTAACGACTAACGTCTCTCAAAGAATCTTTTAACGACCAACGTCCCTGTACTTTCCATTTTATAACAGATAGGGTCCCTGTTAGTAACGGCGTTAAAAAAAAGTATAGTTAAGAAGGGGTAAATTTGTCAATTCTTATTTTTTTAGTTTTGATAAYAAAATTGGTGCCGCCAAAATCAGGCATTAGAAAACTTTCATCATTTATAACATATTTGGTCCTCTTTAATTTTAAATGACAAATAAATTTAATTTTGAATTTGATCCTTGAGATTAATAAAGACAAATTAAATAAAAATAGCATATCATAAAATATTTGGTCACTTTAAAAGAAGACATTATATGGCAACAAATAAGAGATGATTTCATATTTCTTTTAAAGAAAAAGCT
>NC_037536.1:16652165-16654232 GCF_001531365.2 Cynara cardunculus var. scolymus | reverse complement strand
TATATATATATATATATATATATATATTTTGTATGTATGAAATAACATGTGTAAAAATACAACATTTATGCAACATTGTTTCATATTTGAAACATTTATGTGACTGTTTTTTACCATAAACAAAACAGTTTTAAATGTTTCACATATTAAACAACATTATATAAATACTAAATTTTTAAATATTGTGTTGTTAATTTTAAGCAACACATGAAAATGATTATATAAATATATATGTACGTATGTATAAAAGAAGATTCAAATGATAAATATTTTGAAACCAATAATTCATGCTTTATTCATAATATAATGATAAATAATATTTATGATTATTTACACTGAATAATACATGAAACAATTAGTTTTATGGCTTTTTTGAACTCTTGATTATGAAATATTTTTCATATTCTTAAATAATATATGGTATATTGGTATATGCCTATTTCGAATTTCAATATTTAAATAAAACAAAGTCTTTACCATCATAGTTTTTCACCTTTTTGGTTTCCTTTTCTTAGCTTCAAAATGACGTTTTATGTTTGATCTTGTTTTCTTTACTGTCTAAACGTGTTCTAATTCTAGCTGTTGGACCGTAATGCTACTAGCCCACTTGAAGCACCTAAATTCTCCACAACACACGTTTGTAAGTTGGCTATTGTCATTTTTGCCCCTACGTACTGAAATTATGATATGCTGGGATAATAAAGTCCACTTATTTCACAACTACAAATTTTCTGTTTCGATTTCTCATGACTTTCCAAATCTTGTTTCTTACAAGGTGGTTCTTCACATAAACTTCTTTACCCTTGTGGGTAAGAGAAAAGTCTGTATATTACACACCAACTCTATTAATACTGAGATATATTGAGTCCCTTTGGTTTTGTTTTATTCGATTTCAACAATAATCTCATATGAACAGTATTTCTTTACATGTAGTTGGATAAACTGTTGATCATCCTGATTAAACCTTCCATTAATTACTTGTTGGTGGTATATAAGTCATGGAACTTTCTATGAGAAATGTGTGAGTAAATTAGGTGTTTGAACTCAATATTTAAGTCGAATGGTCTTTTTAAACGTTGTTGAATATAGTGGCCTATATGCACAAAGTGTCATGGTCAAATGTAAGTACTTATGACTCAACCATTGTATTTCAAATTATCATAAAAAGCAAACGTCAATATCCAAATTAAGACAATAACGGCATCTTATGTCAAGTTGAGTATGCGATTGATTGCATTTAACGTCAATGTTAAATCAATCAATCTATTAAAAATCTAAATTTCGAAAGACAATATACACACAAAATGTCAAATTGACTATCCTTCTGAATCCAATCTATATACATAAGAACATGAGAAACTATTCATTTTAGAAAGTTTTTATCTTTACAACAATTTTACACACACACACACACACACACACACACACATATATATATATATATGTGTGTGTGTGTGTGTGTGTGTGTTTGTGTGTGTGTATGTGTATGGTCAGATTCAAAGTAAACCCACACAAAACTAAGAACACCTTAGTAACGGTTCATATAGAAGGTATATACATGTGTATACAAGTAAATTATTGGTAATTTGTTTAGTATGTACATGCGCATACAAGTAATCTGTTAGTAATTTTTCCAGTATGCACATGAGCATAAAAACCAAAAAAACAACAGTAATTACTTGTATGCACATATACATACCATCAAATGAGTAGTTACTGCAGTGTTTCTTGATTTTTTAATTTTTTGAAAATTTTCCTCTTAACCTCCCTCTCTTTTTATCTCTCTCTCTCTCTCTTTCTATATATATATATATATATATATATCTATATATATATATATATTATTTTTTAACTTGAACTTCATATTCAAAACGTAAATTCTTAATCTTGCAACTCAAATGTTTTTATATCCATATTTGAATTTGGATAAATCTACTTTGCAGAAGAGAATCACGAAAGTTGAACCCTACATTCTTAATGAGACGTGAGTACGTGACCATCAATGGATTATTAATGTCCACTAATATATATATATATATATATATATATTCAATATTATCTCATTTT
>NC_037536.1:16647994-16652065 GCF_001531365.2 Cynara cardunculus var. scolymus | reverse complement strand
TTTAACGCCGTTACTAACAGGGACTCCATCTGTTATAAAATGGAAAGTACAGGGATGTTGGTCGTTAAAAGATTCTTTGAGGGACGTTAGTCGTTAATTTTTGCAAACCACAGGGACCAAATTTGTATTTAACTCTAAATTTTATCAATAAATGAATGATAAAACCTTTTCTTTTCCTTTAAATATGAGTTTCCAGGTTTAATTTATATTCTATGTATAGTTACAATTTTCAAGGTTAAAACATGATTCGTAGGTTTGAGTTTACTGGCATCGACTAATTTTTCAGACGATCATAAATAGCCTAGTGTTATTATTAGGGTGTAAATAATGCAAGTCGAGTTCGAGTATCACTATACTCGACTCGAACTCGAAAACCAATTTCCAAGCTCGAATTCGATAACTATTTCTCAAGCTCGAACTCGAATCAAGCTTGAACTGCAAGTCAAATCAAGCTTGAACTCGAACTCAAATCAAGCTCCAAGCTCATCCATTGGAATTTATGAAACTTTAGGGTATTTCTCTTGTAAATTTTAAAAACTTAAAGATGTTTTTTTAGTTTTTATAAAACTAAAGGGGATCAACTTCAAACTTCATCATAAAAAAGATAAAGTTCGAAATTTCATTCACCTTCCTATTTTTTATAACATTTTTTCTCCTTTCATTTACCATTTCTTTTCTAATGTGGGACAATTTCACTAATTTTTTTATAGTTTTTCTTTGTTTTTTTAATTGTGATTTTAATATAAAAAATAAAAAAGATAAAGTTAGAAATTTCATTCACCTCCCTCTTTTTTATCACATTTTTTTCTGCTCTCTTTTACCATCTCTTTTCTAATGTGGAACAATTTCACTAACCCTTTTTATAGTTTTTTTTTTGTCTTTTTTAATTGTGATTTTAATAAAAAATAATTGATTAATGTTTATAATTAAAAAATGCATAATTTTGTATAAATATCTAAAAATATAAGACATTTTTATTATTTATATTTTACAAATTTTATCATAAAACTAATTATTTATATAAAATAATCGAATATCACACGAGTTTTTCGAGTCGAGTATTAGGTAGCTTGACACGACTCGTTAATATGTCGAGTTCGAGCTCGAGTTCGAGCGAGCCTATCGAGTCGAGTGTTGACCGAGTCGATCTCGAATAACTCGTGAGTTGTCTTGTATCGTTTACACCCCTAAACCTAGTTATTACAAATAAACTTTCATAGTTATAAGAGTTTTGACAGTGAAAATCAGGGTACATGAGCTTTTCTTCTACATTTATCTGAAGCTTAGCATTACACCACAACCAAAGTGGTTTTTTCAAACTATTGCTACCAAAAGCAAATAACCCACTTGAATCAAATGCGCTTTCGAGGTTTCAGGTTATTCGGTATTCAAGCTGAAAAGTTTGGTTAGCCAAATAAAAATAATGTATCTATTTTAAGTTTTGTTAGATTTTTACCATTTAATTAAATCAAATAACACATTATATTATTGTTTTATATAATTTTTTTTTAATAAACAAATTAAGATGTGGAAAATAATTTTTTTGTTTCTTCATGTTAAATAATTGTTTTTGTTTCATGTGTGATGGCCTGAATGACTACAAAGATAACATTTTATTTTTGGAAATTAATTAAAATAATCATTTTCGTACTTTAAATTCATCTATCAGTTATTTCTTTCTAATATTTCAAAAATATCATTGATCCGCAAGTGACATCTTCTTGATTTGTGGAGGTGTCAAAGTGTGAAAAAAGTTTATGAATCAGATCTGCCGGTGCAGGGACCAAATATGTAAATGTCCCAACATTTCCACAAGTGGCATAGATGTTGCGGACTTTTATCTAATTCACATATTTGGTTCATGCACTTGCGGATCTGGTTCAAAAATCTTGTTTTTAACATTTTAACCATTCCACAAATTAAGAAAGTGTCACTTGCACACAAAATGGTATTTTTGAAATTTTGGTAGAGAAATGACTAAAAGATGAATCTAATGCCTGAAAATGACTATTCCTATTAATTTCCCTTTTTTTTTGCTACATAATGTTTTACTTTAATACTGCTTTAGTCATCTAGTGTGATACAATTATATATTGGAAACAACTAGTATTGCCTTTGGAAGAACTGTTAGGCGCAACTGTCTAGGGAAAAAATGTGAACTCTTATTTGGTTTGCTAATTCTCGAACAGAATACCCTGTAACTGATAAAATGGCCCTTATTCGATTTGATTATTAGATAATTTGGAAACATTTGTAAGACAATTAACTCGAATCAACTAACCAGCCTAATAACACCTTTAATTACAACTGCCTTGCAATAACAGGGTGGATTAATGACTTTGATCAACTTGATAGTTGTTAACATTCACTTAATGTTTCGATCAACAATTTATAGAAGAACTCATCATTATCCTTGAGAAATCACTATAAAAATCAATTTTTGTCTGATATATATAAAGAAATCTGAAACATTAAAACATATACCTACTCGTTTTTATTAACTAGAAGAGTACTCGCGCAATGCAGCGAGACATATCTCGATTTTAATGTTCTATTTTATTATTTGTCTCTGTCGATGTTATAATACGATTGTATGTGTTTTTAAGAAAACAACAATGATTTTATTTTTGAATAAAATATAAATTTGAAAAAAAATATATCATTGTTAATATCAAATCAACTATTTCAAAGTTCTCATTTTTTATGTAAATTCTTTAATTTATTTTTTTATTATTATTTAATTTAAGTTTAATAACAAAATAATTTATTTTTGGTTTAATAATATAACATTTTATAAAGATAATAATTAAGTATTCTGTTATGATTATCCTAATTATATTTTAGATTTTTTATATTTAAAATGAGATGTTTATCTTGTATTTGATTATGTTTATCTGCAGTTATTTACACGAATTCAGATATAGATCTTTAATAAGTTATACTTATGCACAATCTACTTGCAATCTTGAGTTTTAAGTAATATGCATTAATAAACAGTACTTTACGCATAAAAAGTGATTTTTAAGAGTTTTTGTCAAATACTTTATAATACAATATAGATTATGACACTCACAAAGTTTTGATCATATAAATCTTGAATTTAAGTTTTATAATTTGTATTATTTTATACATCATAAAAAAATAAACACATTAAATTGCATAAATCTTGTTAAAAGACTATGCTTTATATTTCTACCTTTAACATGTAGCTCAATTGATAAAAAAAAGTGGGGTATTTTTGCTCAAATACAAGAAGGTTATATGTTCGATCACATGCCCCCGATTAAGGCCCGCCTTCAGACTAGCCTCAACCGAGCCGCTAAGTGAACAAAACAAATGTCCTTCTCACGTTTGATGATCTCGAAAACAGATTCCATATATAACTAATTACAGTTGTTAGTGATCAACCCTTTATCTAAATATGCTTATATTTCTCATAATTCTGAAATTTTGTGAGGCTTCGGTCAGAAGCAAACTTTGTCGTGCAATTAAAAAATGGGCCCAAATGCTTGCATGGAAAGAAAAGAGCATGCTCGCCTGCGCATGTTAGCATCGAGCACCCCATTTTTAACTTTATTAATTTGTTTTATTTTAAAAATGTTTATGTTCATCGTATTTGTGCTTTTTTATTTATTTATTATAATTAATTGTTTAACTGAGTACCAAAATATAAATAAATGTTAAAATAATTTCTACAATAATGTTATTTCAAAAACCCAAGGTTATCGTAATATTATTTATTTTACGGTCATTTTGTATTTTTGTGCAAAAATAAATTATCGTTAACTCTAACTAGAGATGGTCAAAATCCGGTCTTTACCGGTCCTAATCAAGACAAAAACCGGCGGTAACCGGTCCTGCCATAACCGGCCCCGGTGAAATACCTTGTAATCGGTCAAACTTATCGGTAATCGGTTAAGGAATTCGGTCCCGGCCAAAAAAAAATATTTTTTTTTCAAATTTTTGTTTATTAATATATTTTTAAAATGTTTGTAATATGTTATTTTTAATATGTTTTATATAAATACATTTTATTATATATACGTTTAAAAATATGTTTTGTTATATATA
>NC_037536.1:16640931-16647964 GCF_001531365.2 Cynara cardunculus var. scolymus | reverse complement strand
TATATATATATATATATATATATATATATATATATACACGTTTAATTTTATAAATACGTTTTGTTATATATATATATATATATATATATATATGTATATACACGTTGACTTTTGTTGATCGGGCCAGGCGATCCTATAACCGGTTCCGGTCTTAACCGGTCTCAGTCCTAGAAAACGTTAAAATCCATAACCGGTTCATAATCGACGGTCCACAACCGGTCCATACCGGTCTCGGGTCGGTTCCGGTCCCTCTCTGGTCCCTGTTCCGGTCCTCCGGCGGTTACGGGCCGGGCCGGGCCCATTTGGCCATCTGTAACTGGTCTCACATGATACCCGTCTTCAGAGGCACCATAATGTATGGGAACATTTTTGACTCACTCAGCGGCGAATGTTAGCCTGGAGAGGGCGGGGCAAGGATCGAACCCATGACCAGTCTTGGATTCAGACAAAATTACCCCACCTCTTTGCTAATTAAGCGACATGACAAAATCGGTCTTTTTGGATTTTAACAAGTATAATAAGTACCTTACAGTAAAACCATAAAGTTTAATGACTTTAAAATTTGATTTTTTTTATTCTTGGTCAAAGTTTGAAACCATGATATATAATTATTAGGATGTTGATATTATCGATTAAAAATTATTTTGATGGTCAAACATAGATATGGCCAAAATTCGGTCTTAGGTCGTGTTGGGTCGGTTCGAAACCAGACCTTCCAAAATCGGGTCAGGTAGTTTCGGTCTCGTCCCAACCAAAAGTCATAGAACTGATCTTAGGTCTAATAATCGGTCCTGGTCCCATGAGGCTGCTCCCAAATCCGGTTTTAAAAAAATATTTTTACCCAAAACTATTATTAATGTTTTCTTAATTATAATTTTTGAAATTTAGCGTTAGAATACATATCAAATAATGCGTTTATTCATAAAAATCTTGAAGAACTTGAAAATTTGAATTTTTTTTATTAAAAAAATTGTATTGTAATCAATAAAAACTTAAAAGAACTGAAAAATCGGTCTTGTACATAACCGGTCCTGCACTGGCCCGGGTCAAGCCTAGAAATTCCATAAAACTTATAATCATACTGGGACTGTCGGACCATAGCCGTTCCTTCTGATCGTAATCGGTCTCGACCCCAATCTAGCTGTCTTTAAGTGAAACAAGCACATTTAATTGGGCTGACCCAATAAAAACACATCTGAATGGGCCAAATTTTTGTTGATAAATTTGAATTGGGGAGACTGAGAGAACCCATAAACTGATCCATAAAGCCCAGCCTGCTGAAGAGTGAAGTGAAGACTACATTCATAATATCCAATTTAAATATTTGATTTCTGTATATTTTTCTTTTATTTGTTCTATTTATTGGCTTTAGAAAAAGCAAAAAATGCATGGGATTTTTTTATAAAATTAAAATAAATATATAATATTTTCATTATACTAATTTTGTTATAACTTTAGTTTGTTTCAAAATAATATATAATATTCCCATTTTACTTTTAATTATAAGGAGAAAGTTTTTCTCTCGGTTATCAAAGTAAAAATGTTAATTAACCACAAGGGTGGTGTCTCACTGATTTAGGCTTCAAAGGTTAAAAGTGATTGGAGGTCCCAGGTTCGAATTCAAGGAAGAATAATTTTTTTTGTGGCCACGGAGGTTCAAATGTGGTGACTCTGCAGGTGGCTGCCCTGGGATTAGTCGACTTGTATAGCGGGTTGGATATCTAGGTTAATCAAAAAAATGTCAATTAGTTATTTAAAAAGTATAATAATTATATATTTCTAAAAATGTTTATCATTTTTATTATGGATATTTATTTTAAGACGAAGAGAGTAACAAAATAGTTAATAATATCATAACTTATGAACCCTTTTATTGTTATAATAATTATATATTTCTAATATTTAACTTTATACATAATTATGTGTGTGTATATACACACACACACACAAACGGGTAAGGGGTAAATGGATAACGAAAAACACTTTATTCATATCCTACCAACAGAAATGGGGGAAACGGGTAATGGATAGTTATAAATGGATAAAATTTTCTTTACTCATACATTTATCTAACGGGTCAAAACATAGCAGGTAACGAGTTTATCTTTACTTGCCAGCCTACATGTATTACAAATAAAAACCTTGAAAAGTATAAAACAGGCCATCTGAGGAAATAACAAGCCGGAAGTTAACCTCGAGGTCAGTTCACCTGACAAATTAAAGACATACTTGGGTCATCGAAGATTTTCTGACTTATATCTTGAGTGTCTCATGGGATTAGTCAGGATTCAAGACCACTTAAAGAATTTCTTGAGTTTTATTCACACCAAAATACCTACAACTAAACAAAACCTTCCCAAATCAACACATACAACCCTTGAAATAATAATGAAAAAGATTACATATAGAAGTCGATACGGAGTACATTGTTTGAAAACACGCACCAATCTGGTCTCCTTCTTTTGCTGGAGTCGCGACCCTTGTGGTTGCATGGGGAAGCGACGTGCACAAGAAGACCGGTCATGACTGTCACATGGACATCTAGGTTTTGAGCCATGCATATGAGATTAAGATTAAAACATTGGTAAAGGTGGTTAAATGACCATCATACCCTTTTAATCGAAAAACTGTTATCTAATAAAAATCACCGAGTTAAAATGACCTGAATGGTTAAACTTATTTTCTTAATTCTTTAAGACATTTGAATATTCATATAGAAAATATATCAAGAAAACAAGAGTTGGAATATTGCAAGTGGTATACTTGCACTTCTAGTTTTTTTTGGCTTCTTTTAGCATTATGAATTGCAGAATTGGCAATACATGGTTTTGCAAATTGGACCTTCATTTATTTGATGTTTATGTGTCATGTTTTATTTATTTATTTATTTATAATAAAAAATAGCTATATATAATTATCTTTTGTCATATTCACACTCGACAAATCATATGAAACGAATATGTGTTAATTAATAAATTAAATAATACTTATATGAAAAAAAATCATGTGAAACAATACCTTAAAAAGTAAAAGTTTTCACAGTCATCAGAATGTATGAGGTTCTTATTTGATAACTCCCTTAGATGATACTAAATTAAAGACACAAACGACCTTTGGCACGACCTAGGTTGTGGTCCAGGTCGACCGCACACTACGAGGTCTCCACGCGTGTATTATCACATGTGATAAAGATGTTCTCGTGTTTTCGTAGAGTGATGATGTTTTCCTTTGAACCTCCATATATATAGGAACATGATTTGTTAAAAAAACCTAAAATTGATTATGAATCCGGAAACCACAACACAACACGTGACATATTTATTTGAATTTTGGAATATAGACGTGTCATTTATCATGAATTTGTGACTCATGATGAATAACACGTCCATATTCATCATGAATGTGTTATTCATGATAAATATTCATCCTAAAAAAAGAATATATGACACTCTATGGACAGTTTCGGGTTCCTAAACAATTTTGGATTACTAAAAAAAAGCTTTCCAATATATATATATATATATATATATATATATATATATATATAGGGGCCTAATCAAATGAGAACTAATTAGTTTGTGGTAAACATGAGATTCAATTTCAATCACAAATCAATAGATAAATTAGAAAATTTATAATTTTGGTAATTTTGAAATAAAATTTTAATGCAAAGACATTTTTTGTATTTTAAAACTCTCTTCTCTCCTCTCTTCTCTCTCTGGCCACCGTCCTCCGGTGATACCACAATGGTATCACAATGCATCATACATGTGTTTGTGTATCACATTGAGGTCGTTTGTGTGGTCGATCGGAGATGTAACATAGTGGTATCATAATGCATCTTATATATGTTTGGGTATCACATTGTATCTTTTGTTTAACAAAGTCAATATTTTTAGGTATCACAGTGGTATCACCGAAGGACAGTGGCCGAAGGACGGTGGACAGAGGCCGGAGGACGGAGAGAGAAGAGAGGAGAGAGGAGAGAATATACCTAAAATGTTCTTGCATTAAATTTTTAATTCAAAATTACCAAAATTATAAATTTTCTAATTTATCTATTGATTTGTGGTTGAGATTGGATCTCACAGTTACCACAAACTACTCAATTCTTTCTTGAATGGACCCCTATATATATATATGTATGTATGTATGTATAGGTTGTATTCTAATGCAAAATGGATGATTCCAAGAGGATGCCTCATGTGAGTCATTGGGACCACTTTCCATGTGCAAATTTGCAGTCTCCAATTCTCTTCCCATTACAAACAAATTCAAGCTTTCCCATCCCTAAGGGGCCGTTTACCAAACTCTTATTTGGGTAAGAGCTTACCGACTCACATTACCTTATCGGATGAATGCGATAAAGACCAAGAATCTATACATGGTAAGAGCAAGGCAAGGAAAAGAGTGTTACCCGGTAAGTGAGGACGATTGACTCTTAACGTGGTAAGCGCTTACCAGGTAAATTGTTGCATACAATGTCGTTTTCGTGAACTAAAATCTTACTAGGTAAGTAAATGATAATGTTGAATATTACCGGTAAGCGCTTACCGGTTAAGTGTTTGGTAAACGGCCCCTAAATTCACTATCCACACATTTTCATTCATACGTTTTACTAACAAATCATACAATAACCCTTCATAAATCTCTTATAAGTAACACTTTTACCCTCATTTACAACAACTTTAAATCAATAAAAATATGGTTTACTTTTTACTTTTCCAAATAATTGTTTCTAGACCGTAAAAATCACTACAAATTGACACAAATGACACTATAAACAAAACATAAAGCAAAAAACACCATGACCACTTTCCAAGAAGTGAAAGATAACACAAACCCCCAAAAATTCATAGCCCATGGTATACATTCACTCAAATTCAAACAGAATTCACACACATAGTGTTAAAGAATGGCCACATAACTTACTGTTTGCCTCTTTTTTTTCTCTCTGGATGTGTCCACATTTTCAACTAGAATTCAATTGCCTCAAACTATATAGTTCAAATTTTCATCCAAAAATGGAAAATTTATCTATGGCAAACACATCTATAATGATATGCGCTATTTATCGGGTCGTTTCCTTCCACTGGAACTTGCTCGGCTCTGCACCTTGACTTGCAACCCCTGCATTCGTTGTACGTACAAGTCGGCTTCACCGACCCTATCATTGATCTTCTTTCGGTCATTGGATTGCTTGTATGCTAAGTTATTACAAAACCATTCATTAAATTAGTCATAAAGATGTTGTAAAGTTGTACCTTTTTCTAGATTCTGCCAGTTCTAAAAGGCATATTTAATGCATTATTCTACACATGCAATAATGTGTATAGAAAGAAAGAATATTTTTCATCAAGGTGAAAAAATGTACCCTTTTCACCTGCAAGTTTAAATCTTTGTCTGATGCAAACTTTTGATAAGGAAGCATAGTTAGTTTTCTGGATCCTGCAACTCCTGAAATTGTACATTCACATATGAATAGATGCTTTAAGCACTTGTACATCTATAGTAGCCAAAAAAATTGCACCAAATTCTGCATACAAGAATCATATCTACTAATATCTTGAAGCATATCAAGAATAAATCTTGATTATGCTCAAACTCCCTCCATTAAATGTTCGTTTATTTTCGGACAGAAGGAGTAAAAATCGAATCTTTATGAATCTTGAACCATATTTGTGTTTGATAATTGAGGATAAGACATATAAGTAAATGAAAAGATAGAAAAAAAAAGAAGCATATCAAGTTTAAATCTTGATTATGCTCAAACCTGCCCTATTTTCCCAAGTTAAAAGGGTTCGTTTATTTTGTGACGAAATGAGTAAAAATCGAATCTTTATGAATCTTGAAACCATATTTATGCTTGATAATTGAGGATAAAGCAGAAATGTAGAAGAGAAGATAGAAAAAAAAACAAGCATAAGTTGAAATTTGACCTTGGAAGATAAGTGTTGCCCAAATTAAGAAGAAGAGTAAGTTGGGTTTTGGTGGGGAAGCCATTGTTGCTTTGGTTTGAAGAAGACATGAATTGGTAGTCATATATATTGGGAGATATGAATGATAAGAATGGAATGTAAAAGAAATTTGTGGTCAAATAGGGACCATAAGAGATAGAATGAGCATCTAAGAGAAAGGGAAAACAAAAGCAAACAAATATATAAAATAAAAATAACTGAAACAAAAAAGTTCAGTGACGGTTTTAGCTTTACGACATTAAATTGGAATAAACCGTTAAGCGCCTGTCTCGTGACATTGTATAAACATTCAGTTTTATGATATTCAGACTGTATTATACACGGCTTAAGTTGGTGTTTTATTTCAAAACATAAAGAAACTTGTGCAATTGGGATCTAATTTTGATACAAGTTGATGTGTTTGTGTGATGAGGTCCCCAACAGACAAAGCTCAGTTTTGGACCAAACTCCCTAGTATACTGATTTGTAGCAAGCAAAGTTACCAAAATACCCATGGTGATAGCTTTCATATCATACAAAGGAAGGGGCAAAATGGGAAGTTTTTGGATGGTAGCTAGAGGGTAGAGGGGTAGAGATTCCCAACCACCAACAAGACAGTTTTAGGTGTTTTTTGAAAAGCATTCCAAAATCCTTATATAATAAATGACAACTCCTAGAAGAATGTGGAAGGAGGATATATGCCAATTCTATCTAGGCATAGGCATGGTGGCCTGTGCTTAGACACATTATTGAGAGAACCAATTTTCTTTATTTCAAATAGGTATCTTAGGCGTAAGTTTAATGTGTTTTTAGCTGAATTTTACTATATCAAAGGATTTTTAACATTATTTGGTAAAAATAAGTTAGCTTAATTTCTGGGTACGTTTGGATGTCATAAGCTAGATTATTGAAACACTACTTGAAGTAGCTTTTTGATAGCTTATTGTCACTTTTTTTTCAATTATAACTCTTATTAGTATTAATTATTATTTATTATTTTAATTATAAGTAAATATCAATAAAATTTAAATAGTACTGATATTAATAAATATTAGTTATTAACAAATAATTATTAC
>NC_037536.1:16632558-16640640 GCF_001531365.2 Cynara cardunculus var. scolymus | reverse complement strand
GGATAGTATAATTTTTGTTTCTATAAATATTGTAATTATATCCATGTCGTCTTAACTTTGATCTACCACACCTTTAATGTATATAATAATCAATTTGAATTTTTTTTAATTAATATATTATATTTATTATTTTTTTACCATCTTGTTTGTATCAGTTAATATATTATATTATTAGAGATTTGTTTCAATTATGTTTGAAATATTATTATTGATTAATTCTCAAGATGCTTTTTTTGGTCATTTTACAATCTTAACAGATAGTTTTTACCAAACATGATTTGTTTATCCGCTACCAGCTAGTTTGTGAAACATAACCAAAGTTTTTTTGGTTGATTTCGAATAACTTTTTTTTTCTTGTTCTTTAGTTAATTTTGAGGGACTTTTTTGCTTTTTTTTGTTGATATTTTTTGGATAATCTAATATCCTGAAGCACCCTTGACAGTTTAACATATGCACATTTCATAACCAAAAAGAAAAAAGTTCATTTGCAAAACTGGTTGAGTTGGTCCTTCATTGATCCACCCTGATGGGACAAGGCTACAACATAACTTGATAGGAGTAGGTACCTTGTTTTACGTTGTTAAGATCAAATCGATTAGGGGCACCTTTTCCGTCCCCCTTCCAATTTAGTCACTGTTCACATTCACGCTCTGTAATCATCGTTGTTTTGGTACTGGTATATTAATACAACGACAAGCAAACCTTCTGATTCAAGTATTTAATAATCATCTTGTTTAGTTAGAATAAGACAAGTTCGACTCGTCCTTTTATATTATCGACTTCAATTGGACCATTTGGAAACATGAAAAAAAGAAGCGTATGGACCATTGCACTTCATGGTTTGTCACCTTAAAAACTTTGGCATCTTTGTCCTTAAATATTGCAGTATAATAATACTTCAGATGCATTACTGATCATTTGTTGTCTATTTCTATCGGTACATGAATTATTGTCCCTGACATTTGATCTATCTTATATACAGATTATTGGTCCCTCACCAAGAATATTGAATTTTATATGATCGAAAATATTGATCTGTTAATAACATTTAATATTACCAAGAATATTTTAAAGAAATCTAAAGTTTTATTATTTATGAGCAAATACATAAAGAATGTGTACACATATTACATATATACATCATATATAGATACATACATACATATATATATATATATATATATATATGTATATATATGTATATATAGAGTTTGTTTCAAATACAATCTATCGTATTTGTACAACCAATGCAACCCAATATATTCAGATATTTATGGAAATGATGAGAGTTCATTTATTATGATTTGAATATTTATGGAAGATGAATATGGTTCATTAATTATGATCGATACTTTATATTAGGAAACAATAAAAACTTCTATGAAATCACATGTTAATCAAATGAAATGAACGGTTGAGATTGAGTTGTATTGGTTGCACAAATATCAAGGGTTGTATAATAACCAACCTCTCTATATATATATATAATAATCTATATTGTATATATTCATATTATAAGTATACCATATATAGATACATACATATATATATATAGTTGCTAACAGTACATTGATACATATATACTATGCATTTGTACATGACTAGCTATACATTAGAGTTGTTCGTGGCGGGATGACCTGTTGGACCCGGCCCATCCGCCCCCTAGAAATACGGGCTTCGAATTATCGAGAAAATGGACGGGGCTGGGTTTGTTCATTAAATTTAACGGGCGGACATGACAATGTAAAAATATATATGGACAGGCCCGCCTAACCCGCTTATATTTTATAATTAATATTTTTTTTACCATTAATTAAAATTAAACTAGTATATTTTAAAATTAAATTATTAAAGTTATAGGATGAGACTCTTTCGTTATTCTTAAGAACCGAAAAGTCTAAGGGGTTGTTTGTTTACCTCTTAATGTGAATATTAATGTTATACATAAAAAATAGGAATGCATTATTGATTTTGTAGAAGTCTGAATTTTGTTTTTCATTTCTTTCTCCACTTGTTGAGATACATGCGTTACTTTAGTTGCTTAAAATTTTAATTGCAACGGTGTTTTTTTCTTTACTTTTTGGTTTCACATTTGTTAATTAATTGCTAGTGATCAAATTTATAAATATATAAGAGTTACAGTTGTTAAGCCCATTAGCCCAAGGGCAAGCCCGACCTGTTTATAGGGCGGGTAATAGCAAGTTGTCAAGCCCGAAAAAAGGGCTTGCGTTTACAATATTAGACCCGTTGGAAAAAAAAAAGGTCCGACCGCAAATCATCACCTCTATTATACATATATACTATATATAAAACTCAACATGACTCAATGACAATACATACATATACATTATATAACACTAGTAAGGTATCTGCATGATGTTGGAGTGTGCATCTCGATCGAAAGTCGAGAACATAAAATGTCAATCATGTTTCATTTTTGTCTTTTTTTGTCCATCCTGATACTAGCTGTATACCCATACTAATGTACTTGAGTGTAAATTTTGAATGCATACCTAGTACAAATAGGTTTTTACCAAATAAAATATATATGTTGATTCATTTTACATTTTTTTGTAGAATGTGGGATAGAATAAAAATCAAATTAATGTTAAGGTTGTGAAAAAAACATGTTTCCGGGTGAAAATGATTAGTAAATCGGCCTAGACACCATGGTTAAAATGCCAGTGCCAGTGGCTAATTTTATTTTTTTTACCTGGAGAATATAATAGAAGTTGAGAATTTTAGTCTTGGTTGCTACTATGATTTTGAAGTTGAAATTTGTGGTTCACCGACATAGAAACTGTTTTCAATGGTCTTCTTAAATGCTAGCATTGCATCAAATGATGACAATATGCTAAAAAAGTGTTCGTCATAAGAACATGATACTCTTGACCCAAGCCTCTTCGGTCGTGTCGATTACAGATTTAAGTTTTTCTTTCTTCACCAACCCAACAAGATAATCCAAGTTCTTGGCTTTCGGTCAAAAGAATCCAATTTTCAAGAAACTGAGTTTCTTCATAATAGAGTCAAAAATACTTTGTACTAGTTGTTTTTTTCCGACCAATCAAGATCAATACCAAGGTTTCTTCACAGTAACTTGTATCTCTTAAAAATTGCAAAATAATTGTAACACCCCCTTTTTAAAATAGTATAGATGTGTATTAAGGCCCAAGACAACATTTTAGGGGGGCGTTTATCAAATGTTTACTCGGATAAATGCTTACGGGTAAAATTCAACATTATTACTTACTTACCAAGTAAGATTTTAGTCTACCAAAACAATATTGTATGCAACAATTTATCTGATAAGTACTAACCGTGGTAAGAGTCATCTCGGGTAAGCCCCTCAGTCCTTGCCTTGGTTCTTACCGGGTAAGATTCTTGGTCCTTACCATATCCATCCAGTAAGATAATGTGACTTGTTAAATACTTACCCGGATAAACGTTTAACAAACGGCCCCCAATACTTGTTACAACCCATTACAACCTACAATAATCCATCAAGACCCATTACAATACATTATGGCCCGTTAGAACCTATTAAAATCCATCAAGATCCATTGAAATTTGAAACCCTTTAACAAATTAATTAGAGTGTCATCCGTTAGGGATCGGAAAAAAAAAACGTGCCCGTAAGTTGATCAGGAATGAAGACAAAGAATCCCGAAAATTTATATACTTTAATATATAAAATACTAAATTGTATAGACGGGAAAAATCCACGATGGGATTGGGATCCTCAATATCCTCAACCCCGTGGCCATCTCCATGTCGCTAATCTATGGAGAAGTTTTTGACATCGTAGACGGATTACTAACGTATACGAGGTCGTTGATAAATCATCGGAAACATATTACCGACCCTGTCATATGGACATCAATGATCCCGGGTTCTAGCTAACTTACACAGATATTCACTCCGCACCTTGTAACTTATATAGTTATATTTTAGTTTAACTAATAGACATTCTATTCACATGTGAATCAAATTATACCAAAAAGTTCAATTATTCACTAAAATCACCGTGGACATTTTGATCGACTAAGAAATACCTTAATCCATTGATATCTTTTACATAAATACATCAAACAGCAGGATTATTGATCATAACTTTAAAAGGACTAATTTCTTACCGAAACTCAAGTTTTGGTGACAATCGATTTATAATTCGCCATCGACAAGCTCTTATGAGCCGCCTCAGAATCGAGAGGAAAGAAAAACGGATAGAGTTCGTATCGAACATAACAACTGCTGTATATAACTCTACACCCCTTCTTGTTATCACAATACGTCGGTAAGTTCCCGATAGCAATCGCTAAGCACTGCCTGCACGAAAGCTCCGACAAGTCACGTGTGCACTGCACCAATCCGTAAAGTGTCGAAAATGGCGTCAATTTCGTCTGCCCTTTCCCCAACCCTTTGCTACCCGCCACAGCCGCTAACGAGCTGATCCGGTACATGAGTGCACCCAGCCCTTCATTAAACTTTTCCGGGTCCGTAACATTCTGAACGTTGTAGTAAAAAGTTCCATATCCGGTATCGAGTTGGCCGATGAAGTTTTCATTGTTGTATCTTAAGAAACAGTACTCGTACCATATTCTGGCATCTATACGATTCGGGCACATCTTCCGGATTTCGTTGGCTGCTTCTTGGATACAAGATGAACAGTCCTGGCTGCTGACGTCTCCTCGGCATTGGGCTAGTCCGAAGACTTGGGTTCGACCGTAGCCGAATGAGGTAGCGCTGTAGCCCAGTTGGGATGTGGCTTGGACCAGTTTGGGCAAAAGGGAGTTGATGTTTCTGGTTAGTTCGGTGGTGGTGGTGTTCGAGTTTTCATTGCAAAGTTGGGCAGATGGGTCTGCTGATTCTACGTACAGAATACAGAGGGTGAAGATTAGGAGATGATGGTAGAAAAATGCCATTTTTTTTCTGGAGGTTTGATTTAGAAAATGAATTCAGTTTTCTTGATTTATAGTGGTTTTATAATAGAAAAATCAAGAAATGGGAAGTCATTGAATTTATTGAATTATAAAAGAAAATATTTGAATTAATCAAATGAATACATTGGAATATGATAAATATATATGTCACAACTTTATATCCACCAATCATGTAAAGACATGTCATTATTATATTTACTCGGTAAATAGATGATGTGCGTCTTATTGGCGGGTATTTAAGGCCTTGAAATTTAGGACACATGATTTTTATCCTAAGAAATGGGAAACGGTAACAGAGTGGCGTTTTGGTTAAATAGAGATTTTCATCAGATAAAAATCGATGCCTTAGGTTCCTACATATCATATATATTTTGGTTTGTACTTTCTGATATGTCGAATGTACATTAGTATTAGTTTTTCTTCTTGTATCAGCAGTTGTTAGTATTACTATCTGTGTGTTTTTGGTTGTTTTTAATCTATTTTCCGGTTATTTCTCACTTTTGTCGTTGTTACCTTTCTTTGTCTGTTTAAATATATCTATTGACTGATTGTAACCAGTATAACTTGTAGTTTGCTCTGTTATCTCTTTCAGTTTTCTCGTTTTATAAGCTAACGTTTTCAATGAACTTCTTAATAAAGATGTTTGCATATATCATACGCCCAAATCCAATATACCTGTTATTTACTGTGTCGGTTTAATTTGTTTTACTTGTACAAAAAACAACTAGAATTCCAATATGACAACTTAAAATGACGGATAAAATAGCTTGTAAAAGAAAGTTATACGTTCAATAAAGAATTAAGTAAAATATACCGCATAGGTGGGAGTTTTGAATAAAAGGCTAAATATTGTGAAAAGATAATAATAGAATATTTATATGTGAATTATTAAAAGATTTTATTTAAATATACATATGTTGACTTGGGTTCACATGAAACCAACATGTTTTCATGAGAACACTTTTTACACTTAAAACTTCACAGCAAAACACTGTAAAGGTAAAAAAAACAAACCTTAACAGCAAAAACACTGTAAATGTTACCTTCACAAAACACTGTAAAGGTAAAAAAACCGAACATTAACAGCAAAAACACTGTAAACGTTACCTTCACACCGTTTTGTTGTAAAGTTTCAAGTGTCACGAAAACAGACTGGTCTCATGTGAACCCAATCCCACATGTTAATCCATATATATAATTTGTAACGTCGATTTACATATATATTTAAATTTTTTAATTATTTAGATATAAATATATTTAATAATTTGATTTAAACCACTCGTGTGTGTGTATAACAATTCAACTCTTAATTGATTGAAATATAACAATTCAATAACAATAAAGTTGACTTTGTTTCGAGAAGCATAGCGGGATATTTTTGACCAAACTTCAATGAGTTGACTTTCTGGAAATAAACGTTAAAAGTCAATGTATGGAGCTTCTTTTGACAATGATGCCAATTTGGATTACGATTAAAGTTAATTACTATCAGACATAACAAATACAAGAAATGTCTAGTGTTCGATCTTGAGCCCTACTAACCTTAGCCGCTGAATGGGCCAAAAAAAATACCTCATTATATTGGTGTTTTTGAAAATGGATTCCGTGTAAGATTGATTAAGGTCAAAGTTTTAAATTTCTTGAAGCGTGGCATGGTTATGAGGTCAAGCCTCAAGCTTTACGAGTTATGACGAGATCACGACGTTTTTAAAGGTGTGTTCTAAAACAACAATATATTTAGGGTGTTCTAAAGTATTCATTTTCGACTCTTCATGTACAGGAATGAGAGTCGGTATTTATCTATTTAGGCTTTTAGTTCTTAGTTTCCTTTCTATGTTTATTTAAGTCTTCTTTCTCTTACAAAATCATCATTTATCCCTAAAATAACGCATTATAACGCATCATAACACGTTGTAACCTGTAATAACTCGTTACAATGGAGCCATAGAGGTTAGTGTCACTGCGAACCCAAGTCGTGACGCTATAACGCGTCGTAACCAGTTATTTAAAATTATAATTAGGGTTATCGATAAACAACTATTATGGATCATGAATATAGAAATACTTAGTTGATGGTTAACCTAACTCCACCACTAATGTCCAATGGTGGGTAAATGTGCATAAAATAGTTGTACTTGTACATTATGCAATGGTGATTGTACCTCTATGTGGTAGTGGATTCTTTCATAAGGGCATGATTGTGGCCGATATTTTTGAAGCATTTGGTGTTGACTTGGTCAATTGGCCCACAATGTATAGGAGTCTTCCATTCATATGCCTACCATTTTATAAAACTAAAAAACAAACAACCTTAAATATATGCTTCATTTATATAATGTTTTTTCTAAAGTAATTTTTTAGAGAAAAAAAGGTTGACTATGAATTATTTTAATCGGTCTCATTTGAAATCTGTTTTTAAAGAAATTAATGTTAAGGGGTATTTTTTTGCTCACTTAACGAGCGAGACTAATCTGGAGGAGAAGAAACTCAGGTTTTGTCTTGTATTTGGACAAAGTCGTTCCATCTTTTTGTCGACTGATTTGTTGGATGAAGTGGAAATTGATGGAATCTGGTTTAAAAGAAAGTTTGGAATTAGAGCATCCATAACAAAGGTTCATCTTAGGGTTTTTACAAAAACTTTCACTGTGAGGCAGGAGTTCTTGTCCAGTCACAGGTTCTTATTAGAATCCAGATGCTTGAACAAGAATTTTACGATTATTTTATTTATTATTTTTTAAGCATTTTATTTTTTTAAATAAATCTATATAAGTTAAAATTGATGTAAAAAAAATATAAATTAGTTATTATAAAATATTTTTTTTAATTTTGTTTTATTTTTTGTTTCTTGTAAATTTATATACAAGTTTTTGTATTAATAGGTTTAATTGTTAATAATCTAATTATATGATTATATTATTTTGTTGAACAGATAGATAATTCAACACAAATATTTGAAGTTTTACTCATGAATTCCGATAAGTGCTCGAATAAAGTTCTTCGTCAACTTTGTTCCGACTTAGTTGAATATATTTGGTCGAACAGAAATTACAAGTGATCTATATATATATTACTATTTATTATTAGTGTTAATTTTTATAAAGATTAATATTGTGTAATTTTACAATTTTTTAATTGTAGTATA
>NC_037536.1:16609243-16632454 GCF_001531365.2 Cynara cardunculus var. scolymus | reverse complement strand
ATATATATATATATATATATATATATATATATTAATCTATAAATAAAGTTACATTTTATAAAGTAAAAAGATGAAAAGTGTAAGAATCTTTATTGTGTAGTTTTATTGAGTTTCTTATTTTCTTAAATTGACAATGTTGTGACAAAAAAATATCTTTTATTATAATATATAAAATATTTTAATAATATAATTGATATTATAATCTTTAAAATAGATAACGTCATTTTTTGAATTACTCTTACAAAACCAAAAAGTCAAGGCATAAATGTTCAATGACTAGTCGATTAGTGAATAACACTTAGGCATGGCAATGGGGTCCCCGTCTCCGTCTCCGTCTCCGATCCCCCATTTTTGTTTTCGTCTTCGTTTCCATTTTCATTGGGAATTTGATCATATTCCCATCCCCGTTTCCAACGGGGATTTTCTTTTCCGTTTGTGTAAGTTTTTATTAGATTCAATGTGTGAGATGATATACATGTTTAAATCTCACATTTTCCCAATAAACCTAAAATCAAAAGAAATTTATTTTCATACAAAAAATATACATCATCATATAATGATTAATAAATCGGAAACCAAAAAAATTAAATTTAATCTAAAAAAAATTAACGTCACATGTACCAAAACATATCTAGTAATATTCAAAATATATTGAAATATATATTACTATTTACTAATTTTATAGAAATAAATAATATATAATATAATTTATCAATTAATATATATATACAGGTACTAAGCGGGCCAGGGCGGGAAGTGCGATACATGTCCCCGTCCCCGGTTTAAGCCAAACCCATCCCCGAGACCCAGTTTAACGAGGAATCCTCGTCCTCGACCAGGGTGGGTGGACCGGGTTCCCCGACGGGTCGGGGCCAACACCCATCCTAATAACTCTAAATCAAAGTTCTTGTTCTTTGTTCACATAAACTTTTTAGTTTATATCAGGGGTGTTCGTGGTGTGGTTTAACACAAAACTACAAAACCTTGTCGAGCATGCGGTTTGAACATGTATTGTTTTCTAACAAATCCAACGTCGGGCCAAGGCGTTGTCAGTCGGTGATAGCCGCCAAACCACACTTAATGCATTTTAATCCAATAATTTTATATAATAACTTCAAAATGAATATGATAATCATGTATCCATAATCAATACAAAGAAAAGTTTTAGTACGACGAAAATACACAATTTAAAATAGTCTAAGACCAATAAAAAATTCCATAATTAATTTAATTACATCTGAAAAATTAACTTCAAAATAAATTCAACGTGTCGAACCTAAACCTATGCTCGAGAGATAGTTGTACGTAGGCTGATAAGGGATGTATGGATTCTCGAGATGATGTGTGACATGTCCATACATCGTCTTTCATCTCGAGTTCTGATAAATGACAAAATAAAATAAGTCTAATAAAAAGGTTCAAAGGTAAAATTTAAAAGGAAATTTGAAATTTTAGTAAATAATGATCAATAACGTATTAAATGTTTTTATATAATTGATGATAGTGCAATACATATACATATACATACATATATATATATATATATATTATAAATACATACGGTACGGTTTGAACCGTTGTTTCCAAATCAGAACTATAAACCGCATTATAAGTACGGTTTGATGAAAACACAAACTGTATCGTGAATGTTCTAAACTGCATGATACGATGTAGTGTGGTACAATATGGACGGTTTGACGGTTTAAATAAACACCCCTACTTATTATATATATATATATATATATATATATATATATATATATCGATAAGAGTTACAAATTATAAGTTTATGAAGGAGAAAGTTGGACCATTTGTATTTATGGTGATATGCACTTTTGTGATTGTTGTAATGGCCATATATAAAGTCAAATATTCACATTAAACATACAAAATGTCAAACAGTAAGACTATAAACATAGTATTTGGGTCGTTATCTTAATTTATGGTCTTTTAGAAAAGTCATAAGAAGCAAAGTTTTTAGATTTCTTAACAGTATTTTATATTACAATTAAACGCATTTTGTTATAATAGAAGGATACTCACATAGTATAACGAGATATATTTCGATTTTAATGTTTTTTATTTTTATTTTTTTGGTCTCTGTTCGTACTATAATTTGGATTTATGTAGTTTTGAGTAAACAATAATGTTTTTTTTAAATATAAATTTGAATATATCATAAAAATTAAAAAAATATAAAAGTACTCATTTTTTTGTGTGATTTCTTTAATTTAGTTTTGTTAATTATAATTTAATTTAGGTTTAAAGACGAAGTAATTTGTTTTTGGTTTAATAATATAATTTTTATAAAGATAATAACTAAGTATTCTGTTAGAACTCAATGATTATCCTAATTATGTTTTAGATTTTTTATACTTAAAATGAGATTTTATCTTATATTTGATTATATTTATCTGCAGTTAGTTACACGAATTAAAACATGGAGCTTTAATAAGTTGTACTTACACATTATTTACTTGTAATTTTGAATTTTAAGTAATATGCATCAATAAACAGTAACTATAAATTAGCTTTAATGATTTTGTGAAGAAAATCATTAATAAATTTTCAAGCCATTAATTAAAATAGCCATTTTCAGATGTTGATTTCATCTTTTAACTGTTTCTCTCCAAAAATACTAAAATGCCATTAGATCTGCAAGTGACAAATCTGCTATATGCAAAAGGGTCAAGGTGTAAAACAAAAGTTTTTAAACCAAGTCCGTAAATGCAATGAGCAAATCTATAAATTAGTCCGACCACCTCTCCTAATCGGGGATCTACACCTTGCTATCTATTTTGTTGGATTTTATTTATAGCCCATGAAGAATAGATCAATAGCCCAACACTAGCGGTCCAATACAAGCTATATATAGTCTTGTCCCTTAGGGTTTTTGTATGAACGGTGGAGATCAGTTTTGCAAGTCTGGAAGTCATCGTTTTTTTGTTCGACATATTAGCAGTTTTTCTAGGTGATATTTTCTCACTCGTTTTCTTTTGGTTTGATTCCATACTTCTTGATGATTTGTTCCAAGAGAACGATGATTGTTGATTACCTCTAGTTTTATCTATAGAAGACTTTTGTATTATTTATTGGTGATAGTGGACTTTAAGCAACTTAAGAGTCCTGTGGTTTCACTCTCGCCTTGAGAGGTTTCCACGTTAAATTTCGTGTGTTACATGTATGCTATCTTTGTTGCTTATTTCTGATTTAGGGGGGCTAATTATTATTGCATTTAGCATACCTATTGGTTTGCATCCTCGTATATCCATATCAGTCAGCAAAAGTTATGTCCAAACGAAAGTTGATTCTGCATTGTTGTTACCGTTGTGACACGTTTTGCCATCCTATTTTATAGATTTGGTCTCTACACCTGCGAACCTGGTTAAAAACTTTTTTTTTACAATTTGATTCCTCTACAAATTACCGATCTGCCATTTACAAACCTAGTGACATTTTGGTGATTTTAAAAAGAAAACTACCAAGAGATAAAATCATAAGTCAAAAATAACTATTTTAATTAATTGCACTAAATTTTATTGTTTTGAGATTTCTCTACATCTACGCTAAAATAAGTAAAACTTTAAAATACTTTTCTTAAAATAAAATTGAAACAAAATTAAATTTGACTTTTTGTTGGAGTCCGGGTGTTTTATGTTTATGATTTAAAGCTTCAATGCATTTATTGTGTTAAAGTTCATCTAAAGTTGGAGGAGAGAAATTACAATAGAGATACATAAGCATCGGATCTTAATCGGTCCTAAAATGATCGGTCTTTTTTCTTTAAAAAAACAGGTGTCAAGATTAACGGACAAATGCTTCGAGAGAATTGTTGTATTCGATACGTTTTGATGTACTAAAATCTCACGCCCATCAATATAAATTATAGTGTTGACTCGTATCGGTAAACACTTACCGGGTACGTATTTGGGTAAACAGCCCCCTAAAAGAATGGAAGATGGAGGACACATGCACCAATATTTAAACTCTAGCGGTTTTTTATGGTAGGCTAAATGCACTCATATATTTTAATATTTTTGTCACATTTATCAACATCAGAAGTTCCTTTTTACACTTTTAATGTACGATTTGACTTGATTTTAATTTATATAGAGATGCATATAGCAACGCATTGTTTATGACACGTTAGGTAGTGAAATATACATCTGGTTTGTATGACGTATTGGGTGGTAGAATATACATCATTTGCGTGTGACGAGTAGGTTGTTAAACATCGTGATATATTAATATAGTCATTATTTATAGAGAGAAGGGTGTAATGGTATTATTTTTACTTAGTTTAAATAAGAGTTAAATACATGAAATAACAACCTATTTTAATAAATTTTCTTATTATAGCATTGAAATTTCATTTTTCTTACACTTGAATGCACTTTCAATTTATTTTTTATTCGGACGTTATACTTTGAAAAATTACTCATTATAACAATGGATAACCTATTACCTGAAACCCCTTTCCTAGGCATGACGACAAGGTCAAGCCTTATTTCGCCCTCTGTTTTGGGCAACTTTTTATACTGATAATTACTTGGGTTATGGTGTAATTGTAAAGTCTAGGGGGTGTAGTGGAATATCTCATTCATCTCAGGTTCGAATCTAGACGCTATCAAAGTTTTTGTAGCTATGAAGGTTCACCTACGATACGATGTCGAAGGATTAGTCGGTATGCATAAACTGACCCAAAAACTCATGGTTACCATAACTTCTTATAGTTGTCAGTAATCCTTCAACGAAATTTATGACTATAGTTCATAAACTTCGTTTATTACGATTTTGGTCCCGATAGTATTCAATTTGTTACGATGATGGTCCCTCTAGTAAATGTGGTTCGAGGCCTTTTATCCATCAAGTTCCACACATGCTACTCACATTAGGGATATTTTTGTCAATTTACATTTTTAATTAACTTTTTCTTAATTTGTTTATTTTTCTTGTTCAATATGAAAAAAAAAAAAAAAAAACCTACCAAATAATTATGTGTAATGTGTGATAGCCTTCCTAATCCTAATCATTTTAGTAAACTAGAAGGGTACTTGTGAAATGTAGCGAGATACATCTCGATTTTAATATTTCGTTTTTTTTTCCGGTTCATGTTATAATACAGTTTCATGTGGTTTTGAAAAAAAACGATAATCTTTTTAATTTTGAATAAAATATAAATATGAAGATATCATAAAATTTTGAAAAATATATATTTATATTAGTATCAAACTAACAATTTAAAATTTCGCTTTTTTTGTGTAATTTCTTTAATTAATTTTTCTTATTTTTGATTTAATACAATTTTTTATAAAGATAATAATTAGATATTTTGTTAGAACTCAATGATTATCTTAATTATATTTAAAATAAGATGTTTATCATATATTTGATTATGTTTATCTGTAGTTAGTTACATGAATTCAAAATAAAACTTTAATCAATTGTACTTACGCACAATTTACTTGTAATCTTGAATTTTAAGTAATATACATCAATAAACAATACTTAATGTATAAAAAATGGTTTTTAAAAGTTTTTATTAAATATTTTATAATATAGTATAGATAATCGATTCAAAGCATTAAATACCATCAATCACCTCCATGGCATGATTTGTTCACCTCCATGGCATGATTTCATCCTATTTTTCTAGACACATATCGAACGAAAACGTAGTCATCGTCATCTCCTCCGCTGCCCTGACGCCAAGAAAACCTTACAACAGGTTTTTTTCTCTAGACACAAGTCTTAATTCTTGCTTGTTTGTTCGAAGAACATGGATCCAATTTTGGTGCTTATTCGATTTCATCTTTTGATTTAGGGGTTCCGTTTTGTTTTGCATTATGTTCTCAAAGCGAAGAAAAGTAGCTCAGGAAGATAAAAGTTGTGTTCTCAAGTGTTTCGTATGTGTGTTGAGTTTTTTTTTCCCAGATCTGCTTACAAATCTAGGTTTTAAGTTCTATTTAGAGCATCTCCAACGTTGACACAGAAAAGAAAACCAAAAATACTAAAAACGGCAGATCAATTAATACCTCAACTCCAATCACACTTTAAAAGAAACATCAAATTTATGCGCTCGTACATAAACCACATATTATATTTATTATTAAACCATTTTTGTATGCAATTAATTATCGTTTGTAAATAAATAAGTAGTAGTTAATTTATAAAGTAATTTATTTAGTGAAGACTCGTTAAAACGAAAACGACAATTTATTAATTCATAAAATTTTATATTACAAAAAGATTTGATTAGGGTAAATACTAAAACAAAAGTCTTCAATAATTGTACTTAAAATTAAATTTCAGAAACCATTGTTAACAAAGTGATAATTATATATCAAAGGGCCTTTAGTCTAACAGTATGTGAGTCTTTGTCCTCCTAAGAGGGATAGAGATACTTTTATAAATTGATTTGGGAATTTATGTTTTAATTTAAAGCATTCATCGTCATGAACCGGTTCATGACTTTGCTACATCAGTTTTCTCTTTCTTATATATTTCATAAATCTTTCACCTTCAATCATGGACTGTTACATCGTTTATATAATAATAGATGTTGATTAATAAATCCTTTATTTCTTACATTAATTTGTTTGTGCAATATGCATGAAGAACAATAATTACACACAACAAGAACTAGAAGTCTAGAAGTACTTGTCAGGTGTCATCTCACTTACCATATCAATTGAGCATGATAATAGGGTTAAAGATCGAGAATCTAATCCGGTAAAAATATATAGCAAGGATCGAGATTCTTACCAGATAAGTGATGGAAAAAGACTCTTACCTGATAAGCGTTTATCAGTAAATCATTTTAGTGGTTGAGAATATTAATCGATAAAGTGAGAGTGATGTCTCGCGCTTGGTAAACGGCCCCCAACTTTTCTTCCATTTTGTGACTATATAATTCTTCATATGGGATTGAGATTGTGAGGGTCATAAAAGAAAACCCAACTAATCAAAATCAATCCAATGTCAATATAAAGAAAATAGTAATTTTGTGGTCTGTTTTTAATCTCCATCTTAATTTGTTTATTTGTTTTAATTTTATTGTATAATCTTCTTGATGAAGTAATTTGATGTTGTTTTATGTTCTTTAGATTGAGGAAGGAGAAGATGGTTTTTGATGTGACGGATGCTAGAGCGGAGTATTCTGATGGGATGAAACCCATGTGTCGGTGGTGGGCGGTTGAGCCACGAACAGGATCCCTACAGTATCTCTATCTGCCTCAAAAGAACAATAAAAGTAATCCCGAAGATGGGTCAAATCGATACATTGGTCGTATTGATTGTGAGTGTATTTCTTACCGGAGCATGTTTGTTGAGAATACGATGATGCAGTTAAGAGGAAAACCATGGTAACTACCAATAAAAGAAAGAAATTGGAAGGGTACGACATCATAAAATGTGGCAACGAAATCAGTGGACATTTTCTGAATTTTCTCTTATGACATCAAAAATACGCTCACAACCAATACAGCCAATGTATCGATTTTCCCCATCTAGGGGCTTACCTTCATTAGTCTTTTGAGGTCGATAGGGACACTGTAGCGATCTTTTTTGTTGCTCCACCGCCCACAACTGACCTGTGGGTTTCATGGGCAATGCGTTGATCGCTTTTCCAATCGAGATAATGACACCTAGATACATCAAAACTTTCCCGTGGGCTGATCCAACTTGGTATTACATACACGGGTCCTACGCCAAGTTTTCCGCATAAGCTATTGAGGTCACTGGCTGGGGACTAGACTCGAGCTCGAAAGCGAATCAAAGAGTGGTAAATATATTGGTCACTGGAGTATTGCAAATTTACATTTCAACTTTTAAGACCAAATTGGCACCAAGTGCAATTTCAGATTAACTGATACCCAAATACACACTAGTCTTCCATAGCCATTGGATCTTGATTCAGATAAAGAGTTCCTAAAGCCAATAAAAAAAAGAGTTCTTAAAAAAGCACAAAATCCCAAACTTTATTGTAGTATTTACCACCATGGAAGCAAGTGGAGATCAACCATGGACGGACAGACCCATAGTGGTGCATAGCCAAATGATTTTATCGTTTGAAAAAAATCTGGCTCCATTCCCGAGGCTGAAATCATTGCTTTAGTTTAGAAACATTTACTTGGATTGTTGTGTCAAAGAGGAAGTCCACTAATAATTGTTGTAAATCTCAAACTTTATTGTAATATTTAATGGGCATGTTTCATTATGACTATTGTATCTACGAATATGATTAAATCGTGTGGTTTCCCATTTGATTGGAACTTTGGATCATGGAAGCATATGCTATGTCATGATGATGGTACGATGACTACACCATATGTAAATGACATGTGACATCATACATTCATCATCCATGCCCATTTGCCACTCAATTTCATTTACCCACACGCTACTAGTAAATGGGCATGGAATGCAGCCAACCCAACGGTAGCACTCAACGGGCACGACATGCAGGCAAGTCAAGGCATCATGTAAGGAAGTCAAGCTAACGGTTGTAAATAACGGGCACGACGTGCCCGTTTGCTCGCATAGGCCGACCGTTCCTTCCACCATGGCCGAGTTTTCCCACAGTACGCGGCTTGGTTTCCTCGTGTCATGGCCGAGTTTTCCTGCAAAAAAAAATTTAGAGATTTAAGGATAAAAGGCGTTTTCGATATAACGTACATTTAACTATAGTCCAGAAAACCCCAACTTTAGCAAACACGAAATTTGAAAACCATTTTCACATTCGAATAATCACAAATAACGTGAAAACTGCAAGTGACTGGTTTAACCGATCATGTGATCATTTTGAATTATTCAAGATAATTTAACGTTTGAGGTTAAAATACGGCTTATTGTTTGAGTGAATAAGAGAGCACATGGGACCATATTTGCACCTTTATAGAAGTTGAATGGACCATTGGAATGTTCTTTGAATACCACTGTTACCACATGCACTTCATATAATAAGTCAATAACTTTTTTTAAATAGCTGTAAATAATCATGATAGTAACGGATTCAGAAATTTAGATGATCGGATTACATTTGAAAAGGTTAAAGAAAGGGTTTCGGGTTAATTATTTTCCGGGTTAAACGTTTCAAATGCAACCCATCATATTTGTACAACTAATATATATAGTTTTTCTCTAGTATTCTGAAATCATGCATGTCGGTCAATCTGACATTCTATAGATGCAATAAATTGCTTGGACTCACAAAGTAATTTCAATATTTAACATATCATGTCTTTTACATACTTTTATTTAAAATAAATCTACTTATAAAGTTTTTTTATTGTTTGATATTATGACAATTTTGATGTTCTCGGGTTATCTATCGTTGGTTTTTTGAAATATATGATGAAGAGTCATTTCATTAATTGTATTTAATTAATATGCAGTTGTCGAAAACAAAGTCGTCCAATTCTTTCAAGATTTAAAAACAAACTATTTCTTCAATTCAGCTATATCGAATGAATCATTTTTATAGGATTTAACTTTCATGGTTTTCATCTGTTTTTCAAGATACATTTTACTTGCAATAAACTCCATAATTTAGAGGTATTGAACATTCTATAAATAATTATATTAATTTTTCATTTTTAATTTACAAATGTTTATATTCTGCTGTATTGTAGAGAATACATAACCAGTTATATAAAAAAATGGTATATATATATAGCATCAGCATTTAACAAATAAAAAATATACATTTATCATAACCGTTAATTTAATATATAATAAACAAAAATATATGATTACTATATGTAAATTGATTAGAGTGTGTTTGAGATTGCTTATAAAAACAAATTATTAACGTATTTTGATGTGACATTTAGTGATAACATTTTTAAGTGTTTGGATAAACAATTTATACCAATATCAAACTGGTAATAAGAAGCTTTTGAAGAAATAAACTATTCTGACTTATAATAAGTTGATAAACACTTTTATAAAAAAACATAAGTTGTTTAGTAATTTTAAACACCTCGAAGAGTTTAGGATTATAATATAAGTAGTTCAATTCAAAAAAGAAATGATTTTCTAATTTCTTCCCATTTTTGTGGAGGACTACATGCAGGGTACGAACAAATTCTCACGTTTTCCGGTCGTCGCAAATTCCTAACTAGATATCAATAAACAAGCAAAAAAGATAAGAATCGCATAAATTCCGGTGGTACCGGAAGATGCCCCAGTACTCGGAGAAGCGGTGGTGCTACCGGCGGTGGTATTACCAGCGGTGGTGTTACCGGCGGCTGTACTGGTAGCATTACTCTTTCCTTCCAGTTGTAGCTTGCCCATAGCCTTCATATTCTCCGGTGAAAACCCATGTTTCTGTGGCACTCCATCCTTCACAGAACTTCCAACCTGCCACACATGGTTCACCTCCGTTATCGTCTTCGGCAACTTCACCATCGCGAAGATCTTCATCACTCCACCGGAAAACTCCGCGCTGGACTCCGGCACCTCGAACGAGACCTTTCCTTCTTCGATGGACGAGTAGGAACTGATGTTGTAGGTTTTAACAGTCATGGATCCCTTGGAGTTCTTGAAGGCGATGAGCGATTGACACCCTATCATTCCGGTGCCGGTGGGGTTGATTGCCCATGCGATCCAACCGTTGGGTGTCGCCGGAGGTGCGATGAATGCGACGTCGAGGGTGGAGTTTTGTGGGGTGAAAGTCCAGTGGAGGGTAGAATTGAGAGTGGGTAGATCGGTGCAGTTGGAATAAAGCTTGTTGTTTGTGAACTTTTCCGATGAACAGTTGAGTGAATGCACCGGAGATGATCGTAAAACCAGTGACGTCAATGTGAGGATGAGGAAGAAGAAGAAGAATGGCGGTGGCGATGGGCGGAGGACGGCCATGTTGGTGGTGAGATATAATATAAAGGAGATTGACGTGTATATATAATGAATGGATGGTGTAGGCTCACAGTTGTTACGGTGGGACGAGTCGTATAATAGCTTTTCTTTTCAGCCGTCTGGCAGCACGATCCATGGATCTAAATACATTGTCTTCAATCCCCTCCGTTGGTTTGAAAAAATATACCATTTTTTAAATTTATTAAGTTTAAATATCCACATGAATTATTTTCGGGAATAATTTTACATTTTTGGGTATTTTAAGAATATAATTATAAACCAAAATAAAACCATACATTTTTCAATAAACAATGATGGTTAAGACGTGTAACACAATATTTTTTTAGAATAAATTTCCGATTTGGTCCTTATGGTATGTGGGCTTCTACGGAATTGATCCCTAGAGGCCTAGACTTTATTATTATGTAGAAGATTATCTCACAGTATGCATTTTTTCACAGATGTAGTCACTTACTCTGACGTCCATCCACATGATCCATTAAACTCGAGGGTAATTTTTGTCTTTTATATTTGTTTAATCCATTTTAATGTTTTTTTAATGTTCATCTTTAATCATCGACAATCAAATTCAAAATCAAAAGTCTTAAATCGAATCAGATTTAAATCAACCACCTGACTTTGTGTACTCATGTGAAACTCGCTACAAATCCCCACTATCCTCTCTATAGCAAATCACTGTAAAAAATCCTCTCCCATTTGTTTGTTGTGGCAGTTCGACGATGTAACCTCCCACTGTTTTCTTGTTACAAATCGATGTAAAAAAACTTCCCACGATGTTCCCGTTGCAAATGAGTTATAACCCTGAATTCCATGTCCGAAGCTGAAACCGCTGCTAGAAACCCATTGCAGAACATCACCACTATTTCATAGTCGATATTGTGTCGTAGTTGTATGCAGATAATGATCGAACCCACTTGTGTTCTTGTACTTCTTTCTTCCTATTGCGGTTAAGGCTCCAAACACCTATGGCTTAAGTGTTTGATTAAAGTTTCATCCAGGGTATGAATTAGATTGAGGGTTTCGCAACACGCTATTTAATTAGGATTTGATTTATATCTTGAGTATCACGCATTTTTTTGATACAAGAAAAAAGATAGAAACACGTTCAAGTTTATGGATGGGCGTTAGGGAAAAGGACTAAAATTGTGAAAACATACATATTACGAGGTATTTCATGTAATAAATGAAATCTAAAGACCAATAACCACGTGACCAAACATCTTAGTTACTTTATTTTGTAAATATAATAATAATAATAATAATAATAATAATAATAATAATAATAATAATAATAATAATAATAATAATAATAATAATAATAATATTCATATTACGAGGTATTTCATGTAATAAATGAAATCTAAAGACCAATAACCACGTGACCAAACATCTTAGTTACTTTATTTTGTAAATATAATAATNTAATAATAATAATAATATTAATATGGGTTTTCAATAATAATGAAAATTGCGTTGACTAAATGAAAATGGAAGAAGGTTGAGTAGTGAGAAAAAAGGAAGGATGGTTTGACTTTCCGCGCCAAACGAAATGCACGATCAAGATTGCATGATCTTCGATCTTATTGTTGCTCATTGATTAATTATATTAAATTTAAATAATTTAAATTTAAATTTAAATCTAAAACCTACCCAACAAGTTAGAGAAAAAATAGCCAAAAAGCAAGCAACTTAGCTTTTTGACTCCTTTTTGTTAAAAAAAAAAAAGCTGAAATTATATTGCGTTTGTTTCGGATTATAATTTTGGTATAAATTAAATAAATTTATTTTTTCAAAATAATCTGTAAATTTCGTTATTCTTTACAAATCTATATTATATTATAAAGAATTTAACAAAAAAATTTAAAAATCATTTTTTATGTATGAAAATATTGTTTGTTGATACATAATACTTAAAATTCAAAATTACAAGTAGAATGTGCATGAGTACATATACTAAAGCTTCATGTTTGAATTCGGGTAACTAACTGTAGATAAACAAAATCAAATACATGATAAACATCGTTTTAAATATAAAAAATCTAAAATATAATTAAATAATCATTAAATTGTAACAGAATACTTAATTATTATTTTTAAAAAAATTATTTTTCAAATGAGCCAAGCAGGCCGGATCCGACAAGTCGTACCGCCCATGAACCACTCTACTTTATTGGCATACATTAATACATAACCAAAACAATTGAGAGAAGGAAGACAATCAATGGTTTTGCGTTTTAACTTCTTTTTCTTTGATATCCTCAAAATATTTATACTATTATAAAACAGTTTAATTTTACGTTTTCAAATTTTTTAGCTTCTAAAGATATAAATATTAAAACATTATGCATAAATCAATAATGTATATAATAGAGGGTACTCCCACAATGTAACGAAATACATCTTGATTTTAATATTTCATTTTATTATCTATCTCAGTAGATGTTATAATATGCTCTTATGTGATTTTTAAAAAACGATAATTATTTTATTTTTGAATAAACTATAAAATTGAAGATATCATAAGAATTTGATAAAAATATATCAATATTATTATCAAATTAACTATTTAAAATTCATCATTTTTTGTGTAATTTTTTAATTCATTTTTTTGTTATAATTTAATTTGGGTTCAATAACGAAGTAATTTATATTTGGTTTAATAATATAATTTTCTTATAAAAATAATAATTAAATATTTTGTGAGAACTCGATAATATCCTAATTATATTTTAGAATTTTTATATTTTAAAATGAGATGTTTATTCTCTATTTGATTATGTTTATCCGCAGTTAGTTACACAAATTCAAATATGGAGCTTTAATAAGTTGTACTTATACATAATTTACTTATAATCTTGAATTTTAAATAATATACATCAATATACAGTACTTCATACATAAAAATAACTTTTAAAAGTTTTTATCAAATATTTTATAACATAATATAATATAAATGATTTTCAAGTTTTATACTAATTCTAATTTACTTTTTTAAGAAACAGTAAAGAATGGAAGTTTGAAAACTCGTATCATCATTTCATATGAACAAGTCAAATTTTGAAAACTCATGTATTTATTTCAATTTAAAAAGAATCTATATTAAATATTAAACAAATTATAAAAAATAAACATATTTTATTCTCTTTAATTTAATACAGTGATACCTATTTTGTGATACGGATTGTTTGGGGATGAGAGTTACGGTTTATCCAAGTTGGGTTGTCTGCTATATCTATACAATATTATCAAGCATTTGACAAAAACTCTTAAAAACTATTTTTTTGTACGTAAAATATTGTATATTAATGCATATTACTTAAAACTCAAGATTGTAAGTAGATTATGCGTAAGTACAACTTATAAAAGCTTTATATCTGAATTCGTGTAACTAACTGCAGATAAACATAATCAAATACAAGATAAACATCTAATTTTAAATATAAAAAATCTAAAATATAATTAGAATAGTTACCGAGTTCTAATAGAATACTTAATTATTATCTTTATAAAATGTTATATTATTAAACCAAAAATAAGTTATTTCATTATTAAACTTAAAATTAAATTATAATAAAATAAATTAAAGAAATTACATAAAAAATGAGAACTTTTAAATAGTTGATTTATATTGACATTGATATAGTTTTCTTCAAATTTATATTTTATTACAAAATAAAATCATTATAGCTTTCTTAAAAACACATAAGATCATATTATAACATCGACACAGACAAGTAATAAAATAGAACAGTAAATTCGAGATGTGTCTCGCTGCATTGCACGAATACTCTCTGATTTATAATAAAATGTTTATGAATTCATCTTATCTTTTGAAAATTCAAATTATTCTTTGTTGGGTAATAAGATTTACACCTGCAACATATATCAGTGTCAAGAGGCAATTTCTTAGTATTTGGGTTATTTTTAGGTATTCATATTATATAAAAAAAAATTGGGTTACGCCATATATATGAAAGAGTATACAATAATGATGTATTTGCTGAATCCAAAACCATGGTCTAATAATCAAGCATTCTGATTAGTTGATAATTTTACTATTAGTTTCGGAATTTTGTGAAAGGTTCCTAAAAAAGTTTCATTAACGCCTAATTCATGTCTACTAGACCTTGTTGTGAGAATTCTTAATTCATGAGTTGTAAGGAGGAATTTATGTCACCATAAACACAGACTAAATCCCATCTAGGAAGGACTAATAACCTGCTACTAATTCTTTGGTTACCAAACATTTACCAGGTAAGCACTTTCCGAGTCAATTACCTTTCTTTGGCCTTTCGCCAATCATCGAGAACCTCCCAAGGTGTTTTGCGCCTTTTGATAGGTTGTAATAGATTTATCGTCACACAACTTTCTATTTCTCCAGAAACCCCACATGATCACAAAGAAATTTACAGTAATTTTTGTAGAGTATGAAACTAGAATAGAAAAGAAAGGATCATGAATTATGTGATAATCTTTTACAACAACAACACTTTATCTGATTGTACTGTTGCTATTAAAATTTTCAGAGTCTTGATTTGATCAAAAAACTTTAAATTTGTTAAAAGAATGTTGTATATGAAGAAGTAAATAAATAAAAGGAAGGGAGTAGGGGTATACAGAAAGTCATCGATTTAATTTAAACCGATCGATCATAAATTGGATACTCAATTGTAATTGGATCGGATTAGATCCAAAATTTCAACATCCAAAGTCCGTCAATCCAATAAAATTGAACCAATGTAATCCATTTATCATTCAACTACCATCCAATTAACAACTAAATATAATTATTAACATTTTATGATATTGTTTTGTTAGTTGATATTTATATGTACTGGTTTTTCATAAATTATGAAAATATATGAATAATTGGTTGAAACATCTTATCAATTGATTGAAAATTGTATCACAATATTGGATGAATCCAATATAATTAAATAAATAATCAATAGTAAGACGTAATAAATTAAACCGATCTGATCTCCATCAGATTGGATCAGATAAGATGTCTAATATTAATTGGATTTGGATTAAAACAGCTTATCATCGATACCAAATTAATATAAATTAAAAAACAACTTTCATAACCAATCTCTAATACCTCCTGAATCACAAAATTCATCCTTCAAGTAAAGATCGAAATGCATAGCATTTCAACCGATAGAGCTTTCTGAGCCCAACAAGAGAAACTTTAACCAGTTTTTAATGGCTTGAATCTCTGGGCCCATTAGAAGGGTCATGTATATGAAACCCTACTGATAGTTCGTTCTACACAACACAGGGTTCTTCGTTGCCGGGAAATCTTCGGGTATCGGTTTACAGGTTTGATTCCCCTATTTCTTCTAGTGTTCAATCTCTTTACGCAAATGAATAGTTGTGTATGTGTAATTCGTCATTTGCAGATCTTGTACGATCCGCGTCTTCCGTTGTAACTTAATTCCTTGATTCCTTCAGTCTTTTTGAATGCTAATCTTAGGTTAATGTTCTTCTGTGATTACACTGAAATTTGTATCATCCAACACGACACTGAAATCTGCATGTTTTTAATTCAAATTTGGCGTATTTATATTTGAAATATAGCGATTCAGATATTTGTTTGTCGCGAGACGTGTTATTGCAATCAAATCTGTTTATGGATTTATTTCTTTACCATGCCTGCCGTAATTCATAATGTGATGTTTCTAATGCCGGATCATCATGTTTGTTTGGTGATTATTTTCGCTTCCCTTTAAAAATCATGTTCTTATATGTACACAAATGTAGACGCAATAGGATTAGGGGAGCTAGAAGGGCATTTTTCTTCAATTCTTCAGAACTTTTAGCTTGAAATGTGGTCGAAATTCATAAATCAATATCATAGCAGGGGTTATTAATGTGGTAGTTTATACATAATGTCTTAGTATGCAATGTTTTTGGGCATCCAAGAACTGTTTGAATCTCTCCACACTAAAAACTTTTTCCTGTTTTATTAACTTTTGGAAGTTGTCACTAAATATTTCATGGCTTGTTTCTTGTAGTAATCAATGGCGGTCCCTAAGCTTGATAAGAAGATCATCAAGAAGCGGTTCAAGAAGTTCAAGAGGCCCCAAAGTGACTGGAAAATCTGTGTGAAGGTATATTTTTCTTGAATTATTGTAACATATTAAAGACTAGACATAAATTGAAATTCATTTGAATTATTGATGGTCTGAACGTGTTTTTTATTTTATGTTTTTAACTGGATTGACAATTGGGATTATTGAATAGTTGATAAAGTGGTTATATTACTTCTTAATGTGAGGAATGGAAGACATTTAGACATCTCATGTATACCAATATATGATTTTTGTGTTATATGAATCAAGCAATATAGGTCATTCGGTTATGGGATTCAAGTATTTGCAATATATTTTACTAGTAGATCACAAGGCTTGCTTTTTTTGTTGTGTCGCAGGAAAACTGGCGCAGGCCGAAGGGTATTGATTCCCGTGTTAGGAGAAAGTTTAAAGGTGTCACTCTTATGCCCAACATTGGTTACGGCTCAGACAAGAAGACACGACACTTTCTGCCAAATGGTTTCAAGAAGTTTATTGTACACAATGCCAAAGAGTTGGAAGTTCTCATGATGCACAACAGGTATTGTAGTTTTCAACCGATATAATTATAATCTTTCTCTAAGGTTCCATTTGGTTTGACGGAATGTTTTTGAGGGATTTGGATTTCATGGAAGGACTTGGAATTGGGAGGATTTGGAATCTTTGGTGTGTTTGGTTTCTAGGATTTGGAATAGGATAGAATTCCATTCCTTTATAAATAATAATTAAAACAAATTACAAAAAATTATAGAAGTAATAAAATTACCTTTTTATTAAAGGTTATTACAAAACAAGTGTTTTCAACATATTTTAAAACATTATTACAAACAAATCATATGAAACCCCACGGAATACCAACTATGTAAAATCCCATGTTTGTGGGATTTGAATTTTGGGCTCCCCATTAAACCAAACATGGTGTTGGAGTGGAATCTAAATCCCGCAAATCAAACGGGTTTTAATCCTTTTGGCAGTAACTTTGCTATTTCAACCAATATGATCACAAACTACTCTCTAATCCTTTTGGCATCAACTATGTTTTTTAGGACGTATTGTGCTGAGATTGCACACAACATATCTACACGCAAGAGGAAAGAGATAGTTGAGCGTGCAGCACAATTGGATGTGGTTGTTACCAACAAGTTAGCCAGGCTGCGCAGCCAGGAAGACGAATAAGCTTGGTAGCCTTATACCATTTGTCCCCTTTGTGCTGTTTAACCTTCAAGTGCTCAAGGATCTTATTAGGTGCATAATATTAATTGGTGTAGTTTTGTTACCAAAATCTTTATTCGATTCTGAATTGATTTTATTGAAGAGTGATTTATGCTGCTAATAGGCATTTCCGCTTTAAGATTACATAAGTATGCTTACATATTTGCTAATCTCTACCTTGCTACATATCGTGTTCTTTTATATTTCCCGACATCCTTTATTTGTCAAGAGTACTTCATCATCTGTAGAACCCGAGATCTTCAACATCTATATGTTTCTAATTTGTAATCTCATTTGTCTTCAAGAATCTTTGATGACTTCTATTTGACGTTCGTTCAAATTCAATACTCTTCTGCTGGCTGTCAGTGAGATATATCTTCTGCTAGGTTCAGGATGCATTCGATAGGTCAATCTTGTAGTAGATGTCGTTAAAATCTACTTTTCTTGAAGGATTCTCTGATCGGATGATATCTTTTATGCATTTTTCGATCTGCATTGTTTCTCTTATAAGACTCCCGATGCAGAATTCGAAAGAATTCAAGTGTATAATTGTTTTCCCTGTAAAATCGTTGTCACCCTCACTTTTATTTTCGACCTTCTTGAAGTGTTGAAGGAAAGCATCTGTAGTTTTCATGTCTGCTTCCATTGACACGCATGTCGTGTTTGAAGTTGGTCGATTTGCCGACTCCAGGTCCAGGAAGCCTTCTCTTTCTTGTAACTGGCGATCAAAGGTGTCGATGCACTTCACTAAAGAAATCTTTTGTAATCGCTTCAACCGTAGACTGGTGTTTTCTTTCATCATCATAAGATCACCATAGATGTGTTCTTGAAGCTCTCTGTAAGAACCATCTGAGCTTTCGGACAAATTTACGATAAACTCCATGTTATAAATCATAATCTGCATCAAATCGACCATTTGTGTAAAGCTTTTTTGCAGGTTATCGTAGCAAGAAGCCCTGAACGGTAGAAACCAGAAGCCCGGTTCGGACTTCGCATCTTGGCTCAGGTTTTTCAATTGATCTATATCGGATTTCAATTTCTTGAGGTTTTCTTTCAGTGACGGAAAGATTGGAGCCCCATTTTCTTTTCTAGTTGCTATTCGATGTAAGCATTCGTCTACTGTTTCCAAACATCGAGATAGTTGTCGTTTCACCATAGTTGCAGGTCTGACTGGTTTAAGGAGAATTTCCAACAAGACGAAGAAAAAAAGCCCGATGGAAACCTCTGTTATTCTAGCAATTGCGAATTCCTTTGGCTCACCATAGTTTTTCCGGCCAAGGATCAAAAGTGCTCCAATCACCGCTGCGATGCCGCCGCTTTCCCCAAACATCTGACTATGGTGTAGCAAGCTTGTGAAAACGATCCATGGTAGGAGAATTACAAATCTCATTTCGGGGTACTGATGAAGAAGACAGCTACCGAGCACTCCGTAAACCGTGCCGATTGCCGTACCTTGTACTCGAGCATTCGCAACCGTGAAAATCGGTAGTCTACCTTCTACAAAGCTGATGGCTATGGTGAGTCCCGACCAATACCCGTTCTTTTTGTCGAAGATCATTCCGAGCAGAACCGCAAGTCCTAACGATATCGAGCACTTTAGGGCAAACATAAGTCTTTCTTTACTCGTTTGAGTCTTGTTTGGCCGGTTTATCGATTCTTCGGCTACATGAACCTTCTGGCCGTCGTGTGATTCCGGTTTCGGGTTCATGCTCGAGTTGTTTACAAGTAGTTCAAAACACGATAAGAAGAAAAAGGCCGGTAGGTTTTTGTGTGTTGGTGGAACGTTTGCAAGAGTGTGTAGGGATTTCTCAAAGAGTTCGTCTTTTCTTTCGGGAACAGTCATGGCATCATCAAACGGTACAAAACACTTGGCATCCTCGAGCTTTAGGGTTTGTTGGACTCGTGCACTTTGCAAAACGGTTCTCAACTCGTCGTCAACGATCTCGAGCGGAAATGAAGGAATTGCCGCTAGCGCCATTTCCATTCCTTTAATCGGTGTTTCGATGTCGTCTAATCTGTCTCCCATGTTCACGAAACTGCGTTTGAAGTCACGGAGACGATGTCTCTCCCAGTTTACACCTTCCTGTTCAATTCAAAGTTTTCTTCCGTAAGAGAACCGTTACTGTTATAGAAAAAGTCTAATAAATTCTATAAAGTAGTCTGTTAAAACATTTAGACATATTTAACGTTCTATGAAGTTATGTTTTAGCAGCATAACGAGCTTAGTGGACTCGTAGTTTATTTTGTCGGGTATACATGATTGTTTTGTGGTGTTTTTGATGATATAGAAAACGACGAGGAAAGTTTTATGTAGAAAACCAAGTTTTTTTCATACATGTTTCTCCCAATTAAAAATCACACTCCTTTCCTCAGACAAATTTTTTTTAATCTACAAAGACAGATTAATCTATATATAACTGTATTTATACATGACTTAATGAAAAAGCAATGGTGGGTAAATTTACCTGGATGTGGTTGATGTGGTTAAGCAGATGGGTTCCTGATTGAGCAATGGGTTTAGCTTGAGAAACAAGATCATCAGCAGTGGTTTCATCTTCACTCAAGAAAGCTTTCATATAAAGGCTTGTTCTTTCTGATGCATTTTCTGTATATAACTGGAATTGCTTCTTCACCTACAAATGTAGTATCAAATCAAACACTATTAATAAAGAATTTCCATTCATTTTATGTAAAAATCAATATATGAATTTGTGCTTTAATAATAATTTTATTAAAATTCAATCCGACCCGACACAACCCATATCTAACCCTTCCATAAAAAGTTACTCGATGTGACCTATTGCTCAACTCATCTTATATTTCATGTCCCGTGTTATTAGTTGGTTGGTTTTTCTGTTTAAAACTTCTATTCGAGTAATCGTGTGCATTCGAGGCTGATTTGTGATTAATGACATAAAAATAATAATCGATAAGTTTGTGAGTGACACTGAAAGATACTGGAGTTGGCGATCTATGACTAATCTTGTTCTAAATTTGGACAAAAAAAAAACTACCGTTACCACTTTGGATGTGAACTGTAACATAGTTAGGGGTTGTTTGGTTGGTTTTTTTTTATTAAGTTATGTATGGATAACACTGTCTAGTGGATTAATATGTTTGCATGGATTGGCAATACTTTTGTTTGGGAGAGTCTTTTCATAGATGGAAGAAGTGTGTTTTTAATAGGAAGAGATATGTTTGGAAAAAACTTGGTTTTCTACATTAAGTTTTCCCTAAAAGCTTATTGAATAAATCAATTTTTATATCATAAATTCACTATCAAACAATTATGTATAACTAATCATATAAGCTATGAATATTATTAAACTCGTTAAGCTACTAAAAAGCAGTCACTTAATCTTGAAACAATCCTTAAAGGCTGTTTAACAGTTGCTGAATGATTTGGTGCAAAATGATTAAGACGCTCTCATGATATGGTGCAAAATGAAATATAATTATTTTGTAATTGTTTACAATGAAATCATTCAGAGGGTTTTTAAACCATTAAGAGACAGACTTTTTTTTGCCAAACAAGATTAACCTTTTAACAATTCAGATGTTGTTTTTTAATAGAACTATTAAGAGATAAACAAACAACCCCTTAAACTATAAACTATAAATCTATTCCAATTCAAAATCCGAATGGAAAACAATATTAAATCTTCTTAAGAAAATTATTTCCTACTCTTTTTCTTAATATCGTAACATTAAAATCAAAATAATTTACTTTTATAGTTAACACATAAAAAGAAATTAAGACTCAACAGATTTTTTATATATTTTTAAATTTATTTAATTTAAATTCATATTTTTAGGGCAAATTATATGAAAAAGTAACGTACTGTAACTCGATTTCTATTTTATGTAACGTACTTTCAAAACTTATATTTTGGTATAAGATGTAAAGTTTAAATATTTAAGTATCTGGTTAACCGGTTGAAACATAAACCAGTTACCATGCTGTTTTGGCGAGTGATGTGATATCGAACTAAATATTATTTGCTGAATTATTAACAAGATTTCATATTTCATACGTTGAAAAGAATTCGTTTAAATATCAGTTGAAAATAAAAAGATAAAATACAAAAAGGATTTGAGGTTAATTACCTCAGTGACAGCCAGCCTAGGGTACGGCAGTATCAAAGCCAAGACAGAAGCCGACGCCCCAAGCGCCGTGCATGCCGCAATATGAATAGGGTGCGTCAACGGTCCGGCGTCATGGCCGCGAACCACCGCACCAACATATATGATCACCAGCTGTGCAAACGCAATGCGCTTCGTTAGCAACGGCAGACACTCCGGCACCGCCACCAGAAACGCACTCAACGCCACCGCAACGGCAGCTCCAGTCTCCGTGAAACTCGACGGACCCACAACCCAAAGACACAACATCGACGACGGCACCACCACCACGGTGGCGCAAAGTGCTTGCCAACACCCTCTTAAGGTGGTGCCAAGTGTGGCGTCGGAAACGATCAGGATGGCAGTCACATAGGCGACGGAAGGATACTGTATCTGGTGCTGGAGGTGTTCTGGTCCGTATAGGGCGGTACAGCCGATTATGGTGCATGCTATGGCTGTTCTGAAAGCTGAACCTAGTCTCTCCCACCATAAACCACCTGCATGCGGTGGCGTCACCACCTGAACTCCCATTTTTTCTACTACACTAGCGGCTTTCATTGTAGTTGATCCAAAAATCTGTGTTTCTTTTTGGTTCCAAAAGAGAGAGAGTTTGATTGACGTTTAGATGTTACAAATATCTCTGTGTTTCTGCTTTCTTGCACGGTGGTTTTGTAGGGAAGAAAAATGGAGGGGGGTCATTACTATGAAGGGGTCCTACGTGGGACAGTTCATTTATAAAAAAGTATTGGTAGAGAACGGGACTAGTATTTTATAATATATATATATATATATATATATATAGGGAAGGGTTCAAACGAGAACCCCTGTGATTTACGAGAACGCAAGAACAACCCAATAACCTCATATTGTGATAAAAAATAAAATTAAAAGATTTTTAAAATTAAAATTAAAATTTAAAAAGATT
>NC_037536.1:16595286-16608603 GCF_001531365.2 Cynara cardunculus var. scolymus | reverse complement strand
TTAAATTATTTATATATAATAAAAGTTAATTTATTAATTAAAAAAGTTTGAGGTTATTGGGTTGTTCTCGTATTCTCGTAAATCACAGGGGTTCTCGTTTGAACCTCCACTTATATATATATATATATATATATATATATAGTCAGGTTCGTACGTGATTAATAGCCAAATAAGAATATAAGAACACCATCGATTCACATTCGATTTTACACTAAAATCGTATGTAAAACCACATGTGGTTCATGCTCGATGGAGAGTCACGTCGCCTACACACTCTTAATACACCGATTTAACTATTTTAATATTTAATTATTATTTTCGTTTGTAACTCATTTTATAAACAAATTATTGTTTACAAAACTTCTAATCGTTAGTTTTGAGGTAAAAAGGAAAAGCTTCTGAGCTTTAAAAAGTCAAAATAGAATTGGAAAGAGTTGACTCTTTTGAGTGGTGACTGCACTTTGTTTTCTCGTATTCTGAGAACGTGATATACAAGAAAATTTGTATTTTCATTAATTATTTATTTGAATTATAAAAAATATTTTTATTGATAAAATATCGATCATTTTCCATATTTTATTAATTTACGTGCATTAAGGGGCAAATTATTGTAATAATTTGAGGTTCAAAATAAATTTTATGTCATGTCACATTGCCACATGTCAACAACTTTCAAGAAAAATCTATTTTCCTTCATTTTTTCTTTTAAATAATATAATTTTAAAACTATTTTTTAATATTTTATACACGCAAAGAAAGACTGGTTTTCTCCTTATTCAGGGTCTTAATAGAGTGCTTAATAGTATTTTTTTTCTCCTTATTGAGGGTCTTAATAGAGTGCTTAATAGTATTTTTAAGTTTTAGAACCTACAGCTAGGGTCTCGTATAATTATTTTTCGATAAGCTTTACTATGGAGTTAGAGAACCTAAGCTTTATTGACGAATTTTGGCAATTTAATTGAACTGAAAAAATGATAAAACGTCATATCTAAAAGTGTTCCAACATGTTTATAAGACGTTTTTAGACATCTTAACAAGTTTTTTAAGATTGGGTCACCATTGGAAAAGTGTGATGTAAAAACAAGCACCCTGTAAAAAGATGTGTTTTATAGAACAATTTTTTGTAAGTGTCCTATAAAATAGCTAATACAACGTTTTATTTTAAAAATGTTCAAAAAACTTGTTAAAACGTTCAAAAAAAACGTCTTGTACACCCATTACAATACCTTTTAGATTAAAATGTTTTATTGTTTGGTCTTATAAACTTAAGTCTTATACAGTGGTCTGTTAGGATTTAGGGCTAAACATTGTTGACATCCTATAAACCCGAATTTTGTCATAGTGAATATAAAAAGGTTGAAAAGCCGAGTTATTCTTGTGTTCTATTTACTTGTCCAACTTCGTAAATAAACATGTAAGATCGTCTAACTTTTTTTTGACAATTACTGTAACTTCAATATATAAAACCTAAGTTTTATATATATCAAGTACTCGATTTTAAGATCGTTTTAAAGACGTCTAAAATATCTTTAAAAAAAAACACATTTTGTTTTACACGACTATGAACTTTAATATGATAGCGAATGTCTGGTTTTCGTGATAAAATTGATCAAAAATGAACTGAACTCTTCTTGGAATTACATTAGGTGAAAATATACGTATTTTGATTCTTTTAGATAACATTAATCGTGTCCGAAAAAGAGCACTTTTTATAACCTGTATTATTTGGCATGTAGTGTATATCTGTATGTTAGTATACAATGATTGAGACACCAAAATCATGAAAAAAAGTTGTCCATTAATTTATATGTTAAAAAGTCACGTATACAAGGATATAAAGTTGGAATAAAATTATACGACCGAAAAGATTATGATCCACGAATAAAACTAGTGGGTTCAGAACAAGTTGAAGAAACAAGAGGGAATTGAGGTATGATAGCCGTGTGTGGGAGGGAATGTATAAATGCATAATATGATGTATTTAGATTTGGATGAATGTGGCATCGACTTCATTTACTCCGCTTTTCAGAAACCCTAATTTTGTGTGGTTCCAAGTGACGGGAGTTAATGTGATTAAAATGATTGCCAAATTGAGATCTAACTTGTTAATATTGTCCACAAGCTCCAAGTCTTTTCAATCTCTACAACTTTCTTGGGAATTTAAGACGCTCGATCGATAGGGTCTCGTGTCGAAAACCCTGGTGTAGACGTTGATGGAGTCTTCGATACGCAAGTTAATCAAAGTTGTAAGGGTTTAAAATGGCGTGGTTTGTTAATTAGGGCTACGAGACTAACCTGATATTAACTAACCTTAATCGGTATCAATTTTCCTCCTAACTTTCATGTGATTGGGTGTATAGATGCTCATATACTCGTATTCATATCAGGTGGATTCGAGAAAGATGAAAATGAGATGGGATTTTGTTAATTAAACACGTTTGTGGAATCAAGATTCTTGTTTTGGATGTATTAACATATGATGTTAATTTTTGTAAACGATCTTTATGCCTAAAAAAGAAATCTTGAACTTGTAGTGTGACTTGATCACTAAGAGCACTTTCAACAGATTTTTTAAAATGGAGATTTTAGTTCATTAACAGGGTTTTTTTTTACAAATTTGGGGGATTCTTCAAAAATAATTAATTAGGAAAGAGAAATGATTTTTTATTCTTCTTATCAATGAGAATCCTTGAAATCAAATGTTTAGAACAAATAAATAATACTCTATTATTGTAATCTCTAAAATGGAGAAGCTGTTGGAGATTAACCTGATTACATTTTCGAGATTTTGACTTTTGATTCTGCATTTTCAAAAACCTGTTGGAGGTGCTTTAAGTAGGTTAGCTTAAAGGGGTTCTATTTTGTTTTTTGAACTGGGTTTTTAATAATCTTACAACATATAAATGTCTTCGTTAAGTGAATAGCAAATCAATCATGTGTTTCAAAGCTTTCGCAATAAAAACGGCCCTTAAAAACATATTGTCGAGCACAAACCAATATCTTTAGTTCGTTGCGACTACACTGACTACTTCAATGCAAGTAATATCAATTTAATAAAGGTCTATATAACGTAATGAAAACTGTCTCGAGGATTGATGGATTCTTAAAGACACACGTCAAAGTTGTGATCGTTCAGAGGGATGTTAGAGCTCGCATCCATAACTCATGAAGCCTTTTTTTTCTTCTAATAAAATGAGCCTAACTTAGATGGTCAGGTAAAATTGCTTATTTAAAACTTGTGCAGTCACAAGTAAAAAGACATCGTATTTTTTTCACATAGATAAAGTGGTGAAAAGGTTTTTTCAGTAATTAAGCCACAAAAAGTTCCGTCTGTAGATGCTCTAAAGTTATGGGATAGCGAGGCTATCCCAGTTGCTAATTAACCAACCATAGCTCAAAATCTATCGCTACGATGATATGATCAGGTGTATAATTACTACACTGAATGTGTTCATCGTATACTTGTATATATATATGGATTTTGAAAAGATCAGTGACATAATTTTTTCACACATTTTGAAAAAGAATCTTGCTTTGGATGTATAATCCAAAAATATGGTTAAATTCTTAATTTGATAGATCGTTATTTCAGCAAGTCACGGAAACTTGAATTTGTAGGAAATTATACTGAGTATAGTTTGTTTAAACGAGTTCGTATCAAATTTCCGCCGTCGCGTAAGAGATTTGACGTCATTTCTTAATTTTAGATCATGAAAAAGTCTCAACAACTTGGTCATTTAATCTCTTTTATAACAACAATATATCGTCGTTAAAAAAAACAGTATCTTCTATTCTTTCGTCACCACGATTGTTACAAGTAATATCAACTTAAAAAACCAAAATACTGTAGTTTTTTTTTTTTTTTTTTTTGAACGGAAACCAGGCAATTTTATAAACCATAAAGAAAAATTACAGCAAAGCGACCAATTAACACAAAATACTGTAGTTAACGGTATATCTTGAATAAAAATTGCTCCAATCTCTAATAAGACAAGAAAAATGTTAAAACTCATCCAGAACGTCTGTTTTAGTTTATGGCATGAAAGTTGTAACTGTTTTGATTTTTTTTAAAAGTCCAATGTCTAACTGATGTTACACATATATTATTTTAATAAACTTTTGAGCTTATATATTCGTCGTTGTATAATCATGTATTTATTTAAAGAATTGAAACAAGCAAGTTTCGTTTTAACCTATTAGCATACATGTGACGTTTAGCGAAACTAATGAAGAAATATAAAGACGGAAGACGACGATGTCTTTTAGGCCCATGCCTAAAAACAGATACCGATGGTTACTCCAACCATATTGGAGGATGGATATTTTTCTCTCTCTCGTTCCCTCTTTTATGAATGATAACCAGAACAGAAACAAATTTTCATAAACCGTAACTGTGGTCAACCGATTTCATTAATATATGTTTTAAAATTGATTAAAAAGTTACAACGATTTGCTTTAGTGATACATCAACTCTCGTTTTTCATTTAATTTGGTTACTAAAACCACTCATACTCGTCTTCCTCCTTATATAGTAAATCAAGCTATCATCGACTTTAATGATTGTATGTTGTAGATCTATTTTCATGTTTTAGTTATATGAACTTTAGTTTGTGTTGTACAGTCTGGAGACCGGTAGGATCGCAACTGAACACATGACACCATGTTACTGTGAACCATCTTAGATCCAAAAAAAATCTAACCACTAGATTTTTTCAGAGTGAAATAGGTTATGTTTTTGCAAGCTATTTAAAATAAAAACCGCTGGCATATATTGCATATGCATGCAGATAATATCTTGTTTCAAATTAGCAACTTCAATATGAAAGGCTTGGGCATTTGGGGATTTTCTTCAGATGTCACTTATTCGAGTCCTGTAAGGTCGCTACTGAGGATATTCCTAATTGTTCTCCAGGGTACCTGAGATTAGTTGAGTTGCACACAAGTTGACATGGACAACCATTGTTAATAAAAAGAAAATAACACAACTCACATGAAACGTTTTTGAGTTCGGTGTTTGACATGTGAGCTTTTTCTTTTCTTTTTGGCGAAAATGGTGTTGACAAAAACAACTTGGAAAGTTTGTGCATGATCCATTGCAAAAGTATGAATGAAATGGGAATGTGTCATACTTTGTTGTATATGTGTAATCATATTTTTTTAGTCAAGATTCATTTTATACTTGTTTTTCTAGTTAATTGACCAGAATGGTCAAGATTTTACAAGTAGCACTTTAGCAACTTATGAAATCTACTTTTTATAAATATAGCAAGTTGTTAAAGTAAATTACTAGCGAAACATTGACGTGGTAAGTGGCACTTTTATGTCAGTATTTCGTAAGCAGTACTTCAGCAACATATGAAATTGTTATTTTATGAATATTATGTTCTTAAAAAATGGATTATAAAAGTTGCTAAAATGGTACTTGCTAAATCTTGACTATTTCGATCACTTGTGTAGAAAAACAGTTATAAAGAAATTGAGAGGAGGTAAAAAAATGACTATTTAAATCAATTTTCCTGTCTAAACATTTTCTCGTTGTATGACAAAAATGTATCAATATGCCACGTTAGTTGTCGGTTACACAGTAATGCTATATTATTTTTCGTGACAGTTTTTATTATAATCATTTGATAAGGAACGAAAAATAACATATCAATCAAATTGACACAAAAATATATTATTTGTCTCTGTGGTTTGTAACTGATTGTTGTTTTCAACTCTCATACATAAATGTCGGAGCTAGGGGGCCATTTATTAAACGCTTACTCGGTAAACGGACACCCAATTATTTATCTTATCAAATAAACATGACAAAGGCCAACAATCTTGTGTAGTAAGAGCGATGATAATGATGGTAAGTGAGGGTGACGACTCTTACCCAATTAAGAGCTTACTAGTTAAACTGTTGCATTTGGTACCGTTTTAATGGACTACAATTTTACCTAATAAGTTAGAGTGTTGACTCCTACCGATAAACGCTTACCGGATAAGCGTTTGGGTAAACAGCAACGAGAATCATAATGGTTAGTAGCGAAGCATTTTGAATGTTTCATTCATCAAATATAAAACACGATTTAGCCGGCGGCCATATTTCAAATACCAAATGTGCAATAAATATGCCATCTAATTTATTTGGGTGTGCTAATGTACAAAAGGACAAAAATAACATTCGTATCTGAATCATTCGAAGTTTACTTTTTATATCAAAATTTGAGAAAATATTACTGATATGTTACCGAATAATACAAGTATTTATTAATGAATATATATGTATTCTTATTCTTATTCTTTTTTTACGTGATTTCTTGAAATTTATTACACCTTGAAATCGGACTCAAATTTAGTTCATATATTCATAAATTATACAATCAAAATATAAAAAATTATCGAACTCAAGCTAATAAATGAGTTACTCAATCCCCTAGTTTGATCCTATAAACGAGTTTATAAAGCTTGATTTTAGGTTAATTATGTTACCCAAAATCTATTAACCGTGCATCGAGTTCAAGTACGAACATTGGAAGAAGAATATTCTAAGTCGAGCACTATATGTAAAAAGTTATTCAAGCTCAAATCAGATATTATTTTCTCGAATAATCTTCTGCTTGGTTCAACTAAACTCGTTAACAGCCAGTTGTATGTTACATATACAAAATTGCATAATTCTACAAACTCAAAAATATGGTTATATTAGTTGAAAATGTTTATGGGACACTTGTTGGATTTTTAATGGTTGAAAAGCCGTTTTATTATCTATGAAATGGTTGGGCCGTGGTTTATAATTTTAATTTTGTTGGGTTTGTACTGATGGGCTTAATATATGGGCTTTTCTGTAGGCCCAAATGAATACCTATTTGTTTTTTCTCTAGTGTCCAATTTAGTCCATTGTTTGAAAGATAATTGCAATATATATATATATATATATATATATATATATATAATTTAATTTAATAAATAATAATCGAATACCAAAAATACCCTTTAATGAAACAAGATTTGAAAGAAATTGTGAGCAATAGTTACTTTCATCAATATCATGTATTGTTAATAGGTAAATTTCATAACTGGATATTTGAAAAGAAAACTGTATTTTTCTAGACGGTTAAATACAAAGGGTGGTGTCTGATTAGTTTGAGTTTGGGTTCCAAAGGTCAAAAGTGTATGGAGGTCTCAAATTCAAATCCAAAGAAGAACAAAAATTGTCATGTGGCCACGAAGATTCAAATACGGTGACTTCAGGCTACCCGCAAAGTAGGTGGTCGCTCTGAGAGTAGTTGGCTCGCAAATCGGGTTAGAAATCGAGGTTAATAAAAAAATAGTAATGTATTCATTATTTTGTTATTATAACGTTGTATTTTTATATCTTTTTATTATAGTATTGTAGTTTTAATTATTTTTATATTAGGATATTGTACTTTAAAGATCGACTAGTTATAGTAATAAGTAATCAGCTACCGCCCCATGAGATCTTGATTCTCCTAAACTCTAAGGGCATGTTTGGTTTGACAGACGGTTTTTTGAGATATTTAAATTTCGTGGAAGGATTTCAAATTGGGAGGATTGTAATATTTAGTGTGTTTGGTTTGTACGATTTTCAATGGAATTGAATTACATTCTTTATACATAATTTATATAAATTAAATCATAAATATTTTTAAAAATAATTAAATTACTTTTTTTATTAATTGAAAAATACCAACTATCCTTGTGGGATTTCTAAATCCCATGTTTGTAGGATTTCATTCCACGATTTTAATTCCGGACTTTCTTTTAAACCAAAAAATATATTAGAATGAGAGAAAAACGATGCAAATCAACTCTGTTAAGATAAACTTATGTTATTATTGTAGTTTCAAGATATATAAAGTTGCACTCCACAAATATAAAGCAGTGGTACTTTTCACGATCCTAAGAATCTTACGATATGACGGAGGAACGAAATTGTGGCATGTGCGATCTTATGTACCATAGTGGGTTCGTCCGAGTGGGGTGCTCGAAGTTGCGTCAAGAAATCTACCGACATTGATAGGGAACTAAGGAACGGTACAACTATTTCAAATTCATTGTTGGTCATTCATTGTGTGTTTGTTCTACAAACCACTCATCATGTCTTTTGATTTCCACTTGCTTTTTTTTTTATTAACTTGGATATCCAACTCGTTATGCAAGCCGACTATCCCAAGACGACCACATGCTTTGCAGATATCTCGGAATCGTCACTGCATTTGAATCTCCGTGGCCACAAGGGGATTTTTGTTTCTCCTTGGATTTGAACCTAAGACCTTCAGGTACTTTTGACCTTTGAAGTCAAGCTCAAACCAATCAAACCTTTGTAGTCCACTTGCTTTTTTTTGTAGTCCACTTGCTTTTTTGGTTTATTACATGGACATTAATGGAAAAGATGAACATAAAAACATTGAAAGGATTCCTATATGGAAAGTCAATGGGTGTGGCACTATTCCACTTAGCTTGTCCTTTCACACAAAGAAGCACCCAAGTTCATGGATTCAAGGATTTCATTATAAAACCACCACTTGTTGTGACATATAGGGATATAGTGAAAAATCTCTTTTATTTTGGGTTCGAATCCAGGAGTTATCAAAGCTTTTGTGGCCATCAAGGCCGGTTCACCTGTAATGACTCCATATCATTCATGGTCACCTGGGAGAATAGTCGGTGCGCATAAGTCGGCTCGAAAACTCATGGTTACCCAAAAAAATAGGATTTCATTATTTTGTAACCAATAACATGAAGCCTCGCACTATAACAACATTAGGTTTATAAGATGTATAAAATGTCTAAGCGTATTAATAGAATATTTTATAAGACTTAAATTTATAGGAACAAATAAAAAAATTTCTATCTAAAAGTGTTACAGTAGGTTTATAGAACGTTTTTTAGTGTTTTCATAAGTTTTTTAAGAATAAAGTATCATATTAGTTATTTTATACAACACTATTGAAATATGATATAGATAATTGCCGCCATAAGTCACGCATTGAAAAACGTTGTCCCCTCGTCGTAGCTTCTAAGACTTGATGATTAACATCGCCACGGAGCCACCAAGCTACATCTCACGTCACTATATTTGTTTGGTTCATTTTGTGACATCTGACTCCCACATTAAGCAAGTTTTGCTTTGAGGTATCAGATATCATATGTTCAGTGCTTAGTTATTTTACGTGTGCAAGTTGTTCAGTGTATATGCATGACGGTTTTCAATATTTTTCAATATCATTTAAATCAAACAAACCAAGTATATACCGTTCGAAAACATAGTCTGATAGTATGATTTACGTTGTTATTTCAAAAAATTAATATATATTATTATTTCAATTTTTTTTTTTTTTTGGCTCAACCGACGATTCTTAAACACGGTATAAGTATTTATTCTCTTGTTTAAGTTTTCTAATGGGAATGGTCATAGAATATTGTGTGTGTTATATTTAATTCTTCAGTTCCCCAGTAGACATTGTCACGACCCTATAAAAATAGAACTTGACATGTATATGTATTCTATCATCTACTTATAAACGGTAAGTTAAAGGTCTAACTCCTAAAAGCATCTCCAACAAGTATGTTATATTTTATTTTTCTTCTTTCAAGTTTGAAGATTTCTCCTTCTGTCCCTTTTACTTTTTTCTATTTTAGAGGAGAGTTTAGTAAATCTATTGAAACAAACTTTTTCCAAATCTCAAAAGCAGAAAAAAAAAGTATTATAGCTGTTGGAGATGCTCCGTTTTCATCATTATTATTCTTAAAATAATAGTTATATATATATATATATATTAAAGAGTGAAAAATTGACTCTAATAAATTAAATTTAAATGGTGTTTGAAATATTGAGTGTATATGGTAATAAATGGGTGGGTTAATGGCTACTACTAGTAGTAGTAGTAGTGGTAGGATCAATATAAATGTTGCCTTGTTTTCTTGACTGCTTGTAGAGTTGTAGTGGCCTAACCCCTAAATTTGATTCAATGCCTTCTTTAGACTTTTTTTTTATTATTTTTATTTTATTTTTTAAATATTTTAAAATATCTGGATTCGTTACTGTTAACCATTAAAGTTTATATGATATTTAAATCTTTGTTATTTGAAAACATAAATTCTAAAATATTGATTTTCAGAGTATGGATATAAAAATTGGAAAGTATTTTGAAATATCAGATTTCATAGTAGAGATAGAATTCAAAACAAACCATTAATTATAAACCTTAAAAATCAAAAACAACATTACAAAAAAAAAATTAGAAAAAAAAAATCAACTTGGGATATTAGCATGCAATTATACACACAAACACATACTTACACAGATGTATAGGCGAAGAAATGGTATGAGAAAGAGAGTTAAAGTGAGAAACATAAGAAATGATCTGAACCTTTGATCACCTTTAATCTCAAACTCAACCATAAATTGCGTTTGATATGGGGATTGATCAAAGACATCTGATCTCGGTACATCTCATTCTAATGTGCATCTGAAGGATTCACATATGAACTATTTTAACTAATTCACATATGAACTAATTAACATATTCACATATGAACCCTTGTGATTCGCATATGAATTAATTAACCACTTCACATATGAACTAATTAACCAATTCACATATGAACCCGCATGATTCACTTGTGAACTAATTGATTGATTCACGTATGAACCTGTGGGTTCATATATGAACATATGTGAATCACATGAGTTCACATATGAATCTGTTTGCCATCTATTTGTAAAAGTTACAAAGCTACCCTTCAATCTTCTGTTTACCCATGTGAAAAATTATCCCGTGTTTCATAGTCAAAACGCAAATGTTGACCATATGAAGAGTTAAGATCACTTATTTACTTCTCAAATGAATCTTTCAACACATACACATACATATACATACATATATATATATATATATATATATATATATATATAGAGAGAGAGAGAGAGAGAGAGGGAGAGAGAAAAAGAGGGTGAGGAGAGACAATATATAGTGTTACTTCTTTTTTGAAATTTCACTAATATAAGAAAAAATGTAAATAATACAAGTCTTTAATGTGTCGTTTGGACGATGATTTATAGGTTTTCGATGCAAACGTATTTCTACTGATTTTATGGTTTTTCGGTTGTATCGTGTTGAAGTTATCGATAATTCAAATGGTTTTACTTGTAACATTCTATCATACACAAATTATAAATTTTCAAATGTTTACAACCATCTAAAGATTTGCAATGGTTTTGCTCAGTCAAATTTATTTTGAATAAGACATCATATAAAAACTATCCCCTACGACTATAATTCCACAATTACTTTTCATTGAGTTTTAATGTGGATCAAGACGAGACTTATATGGTACATATTGAATAGCAAGAAAATATCTATAAGACGTGTCACTATATTCTTAAATGAGGTACTTGGTTGTTAGTGAAATGGTCGATAATGATAGGAAACTAGAAAAGTGGTTATTTAATAACTCGTTATCTCATAATATGATCAAACAAACGAACAGTATCCTCCAGTTTGTTGTTGTCGTAGCAGTGATTAGTGGAGATTTTTAGCTTCGGATACGTTAAGCTATGAATCTTTGTTTTGAGCTAAAATGAAAACTTGAAGATGGTTTAATGCGATTGAAACATCTGGGATTAATTTAACTAATATGTGTTATAACAATATGTCATGCAACCCTTTTTTACGAATGTTGTCGTTGTCCAGTTTTGGGTTCTCATTTTATATGGGTTTTCACTGATGTACTGACTTTTGTTTCTAGTCTGATAGATAATTCGATACCCTCTTCTCCCATTTTTCTCTTGGTGAGCAGCAAGTTATTTAGTGTAAAGATACAAGGCCGATCCTGTACAAACACTATAAATCAGTATTATCTCGCAGTTAATCTTAAACTTTTATCTTTTTTTAAAAACGTACATGACTCGTTCCTAACACGTTTGTTTATTGCATGATTTGATACCCAAGTCTTTTTATCACTTAAACAGTAAACACCAGATTAAAACGTCAGATCAGTTCTTACTAAAAAGGTTCATTTGGTTACGTCGTGTCACGAGAATATTATATTTGTATTACGAAAAAGTTAGTTTCCTCGACGAATAAAGTCGGGTTGTTTGGAAAATGTGATGGGACCCACAAACGATGAGTTGGCATGATTTTAGAGGTGCAAAAATTGGGAAATTTATGAGGCGGTTAACAATAACTCCTCAACCTTTAATTTTGAGCACACATGGATGATGTTGGCTTAAAAAAGATGTATTAAATTGTAATATCCACATCATACTCACTTCTCTTTATTATTTTATTCACATTTTATCTAATAAAAATATTATAAAAACAATCTTTTAATCATGTTTAGGGATGATTTACTATATATTTATCTGATAAACGCTTACCAGATCACTTACCTAACAGAATGAATATAGCATGACCGAGAATCTTACTCGATAAGAAAGATGACAAGAGCCAAGAATTTTATTCCGCAAATGATGGTCAACGACTTTTACTCGATAAGTGTTTATCGGGTGAACTGTTACACACAATGTTGTTTTGATAGAATAAATTTTTATCTGTAAGGTAAGTGATAGTATTAAATCTTACCGTAAATAATTACTGGAAAGGACAGATGTGCTCATTGGCTTGGGGGATCAATTGACACCCATAAAATTCCAAAATTTTGTTTTTTTTTATTGATGTTTACCTCTTTTGAAATTCAAAAAATAAGGTTCGACCCTACATTAGCACAAGAAAGTTCATTTCTTATATTCTATATTATGTTATTTAAATCCCAACTGTCATCTTTTTGGATCTGTTATTAAAATACCAGATAATTATTTGGGTAAACGGTCTTTTATATAAATAAGATATTCTTTTAAAGGTTTTTGCTAACATATACTGATATAATAATAAAAGAATATAACTGAAAATTGATGTTAGTTTATTCACACTTTCATGATATTATTTTATCTATAAATATTGTATAGAGTAGGTTATAAACATTCTTATCTACTAATTCCATCGTCATATTTATCTATACTATATTATAAATTATTTGACAAAAACTCTTAAAAACCATTTTTTATACATGAAGTACTGTTTATTGATGCATATTACTTAAAATTCAAGATTATAAGTAAATTGTGCGTAAGTACAACTTATTAAATATTCATGTAACTAACTGCAGATAAACATAATTAAATAGATGATAAATATTTTATTTTAAATATAAAAAATCTAAAACAAAATCAGGATAATTATTGAGTTAGAATAAAATATTTAATTATTATCTTTATAAAAAATTATATTATTAAACCAAAAATTA
>NC_037536.1:16585295-16593946 GCF_001531365.2 Cynara cardunculus var. scolymus | reverse complement strand
TTTCGAGAGATCGGAACTTTTATAAACAACTCGTAAAAGTCTAACCATTTTATTGTTGATTTTATCTTAAGCAACACATGCACCCATGCCCATCGTTTAATATTAAAAGTTTATTTTGTTAATTAGCTAGTCGGTCCTATTTCAGTCTTTTTATAAACAAAAATCAAAAGTTATTTTACATCTCGAAACTCGTGCAAGAAGCTCATGTTAAATCTCTAAATCTCAATCATACCTTCTCTGTGGGAACGATCTCGGTACTTTGTACCACTTTATTACTTGCAAGCGATCATAGTGTCGGCGTATACTTGCACCGACATTGTGCGGACATTCTGCCCACTAGGAATATGCGAACGATCCTAGCCTGTCAATTATGCAAGTACCCTTCTAATCAACGTTAAAACTTACGTTTTTATAATTTTAAGGTGTAATTTAAATTGATTCTGAAATAAATAAAAATTAATATAGCAACACGTTTGTACTGTATACAACATTATTTATTTAGTTTAATTTAATATATCATGCTAATAAAATAATATAATATTGTTTATATATTCTAAAATAGAAAATGATTAAATACACTTTTTATATACCAAATAATTATTATTCTTTCTCTTTTTGGAATTATGACACGAGTTTAATCACATGTGCATTAAATACGACACGTCATATGGTTTATATATAATTGATTTTTGGTTATCCTTTTATTTCTATATTGTATTCAAGAAAAAACAAAGAATATTATGTATTAAAAGCTTGTCTTGTATGTGATTAAACGTAAAAGTAGACATACCTGCTTGTGAGCATTTGGAAGGAACATAAACATCATGGTAACTCTTCTTGATATACTTACGCTTCTACTTATGAAAACTTAACAACCAACGACAAGCTTGAGATAACAAAACGTAAACAATAAATAAAGAACTAAATTAGCAACTTCCTTAAATTCCCAATTCATAAACAACTAGTGTAACTTTGAAGAGCTTAAACCAAGTGGTAAGTATAACAACAAAATCCAATCTATTGAACACCCAACATGGTAGAGGTGAGCATGGACAGAAAAAGAGAAAAAAAAAAGTAAAGGAACCATAAAAAAGAAACTTATTGGTGGCACCATGTGTTTAGAGTTGCTGATTTGATTCTTTTGGAGCAGCAAAATCCATAAGTCCTCTAATACGTCACCAACAATATGAAGATATTTGTTAAATCAAACAAAATGAGAACATAAGCATCCTTTTCTTGACGACGGGTGTATAAATTTGGCCATTATGTACCTCAGTGATGTGGGCATTAGTTAGGCAACAAATATACCGTTACAACATAATATTCTGAAAATTCAATTTCAAAATCTTTCTCAAAAATTGTGCATTACTAATATTCTCTTTGTTATTTTCTTCAATAGTGTAATACAAAAAATTGGTCTTACAATACCTTGGTGATATTTGTTAGTTTAAGCAAGAGAAAAGCAAACATTAGTATATTTTATCCAAACCTATCATGAAAATACATGAAGGAAGATGGAGGGAATCCACGATCAGATTTACTTCTCAAGCTTGTTAGTAATGCATTTAGTGTTTCATTTGTGGCAGATGATACCTCAAAACAGAAGCACACAAGTTGTAAAAAATGAAAAATAACTCACTACATATTTATGATATTTAATAATATGATTAAATTTAAATATTTGATATTGAACTTGTTTTGAAAGTATTGATGAGACGATTATAATAGTACAATTTGTAAAAAAAATGTATTTTTTTCGTTTATATATGATTATTCATGTTAATGTGATAATGATATAAAATCAAAAAATAGAAAGAACAAGATATAAAGTAAATTAAATAAGTAATTATTAGAGTATTTAAACATTAAAAGTTATTTGATTTTTAATATAATCTTGAGATCGTGGAGGTTTGATGGAGGTTGTGTGTTGTGCAACTTTAAATTTGTACATTAAGAGCGTAAAATAAAATTTTAAAAAATAAAGGATATAGAATAAATACATTAAATGTGTATATCTCATTTGAAATTAGAATATGTAAAAAAAATATTATATATCACTCACAAGACATAATTAATGAAAAATAAACAATTCTTAAAATTATAAATTAATTAATTAATAATATATTCAGATATAAAATTGGTTATTTAATGTTTTTTTACCACCAACAATATTTGTTAAAAAACCAAGAAAGCATGATCACGTTCCTTCTCGTGGACGTCATCATCGACTTGAAACACCTCTTGGACAAAAGACTCTATATCGATCATCTTCTTATTTACATCCATGTCCTCCTTATCGGACGGTCCAGGTACAAACGGAGGTCTACAGATTTCTAAGATTTTCTCCCAATCAACTCCCCGGAAGAAATCGTGGCCCTTGATCTCCGCCGCTAATATTCTCTGTTTTGGATCCTTCACCAGCAATTTTCGAATCAAGTCTCTCAACGGCGTCGGTTCTCCGACCAGCTCCGGCGACTTGGACAGAATTTGGTAAAAAGTCTCCTTCCTGTTCATTCCTTTGAACGGAGTTTTACCGTACAACATCTCATGCAAAACAATGCCTAAACACCACCAGTCCACCGAGAAATCATGGCCGTTGCCTTGTAACATTTCCGGTGCAACGTATTCTTCAGTTCCGACGAAGGAGTTCGATTTTGAGAATGAGTGATGAGTCTCGTCGCAATTCGGTTCTGAGTTGTCGATCGACTCTGTTGGATGTACCGAGTCTTCCGCCGATATAGCAGGGCGGCAACATTTGTGGAAAAATGAAAATCGATTTGTGTTCTTCATTGGTGGCTCAGATTTTGGTAACGGCGTGGTTTTTGATGATCGAGTTTTGGATGGAGATTTAGGCGACAATTTGGTCGAAAGATCGAAATCGACAAGCATTAGATGTCCGTTTTCCTGAATCATTACGTTTTCTGGCTTCAAATCTCTGTAAACGATCCCCAATCCGTGAAGATACTCCAATGCAATTACCAATTCTGCAGCATAAAACCTAAAATCACAAAATGAAAACGATAGTTACACAATCACAACGATAACACCAGCAGACTCAATCGACTGAATTCGCTTCAATTAGCGTCACCGACCTGGAACTGAAATGTGTGTTCATTTGTATCGTCTACGATCATAATTCCAAAAGAACTTACGAAATTTACCTGATTGTATCATCGGAAAACATTCTCTCCGTTTGTTTCTTAAGAAGATAATTGAGATCACGTCCAGGACAATAATCAATGGCGTAGCCAACGATACTCTCAGTGGACAAAACACCACGGAGTTTCGGTAACAATGGATGTTGTGACAATCGCAACACCTCCTGCTCAAAGAAACCTTGCTTACACTCACAACCACCGCTATCCGTCGTCTTCTTAAGTTTCTTTGTAATGGAAGCTCTCAAAATCGTCTTCAAAGCAAACAATTCACCATTGGATGACTGATCTTGTACCAGAAACACAACGCCCCTGGCTCCTCGACCTAGCGCCGATACCACTTTCAATTGGCCGAGATGTAGCACCGGAATTTGATCGTCGTCCATGGCGATTACAGGTACAGCTACCAACTCTTCTCTGCTGCGTTGATTGAATTAGGGTTTTTAGGTTGACTGATTCAATTGTATTTTATTGAAGAAGAATTGGTTTTCCTTGCTGAGGAAGTATGAAACACACAGTTGGTATGCGAAAGAGAGTAGCTCCAAAGGGGATATTGCTTAGCTATGATGACACATAACAATAAAAAAGTGTCAACAAAGGCTTTATATGTGTCTTCTCTATAAAAAAAAATAAAAAAAAGTAATTAAATTAATGTGTACATGTGTTGGGTTCGGTTTATGAGTTGTTTGTGAGTTGAGTCAGGCTAAGAGGTTTGTTAAAGAAGGATTTAAGGAGTATGAAAAAAAATCTTAAAAAATGTTTTTTATCATAAGAATAAAATTGAATAAAAAAATACATATGATTTAATCAAAACAATTAATTTGAATATTAAATACACATAATTTTCGATAGATTGATATTATTTAGTTTATTATTTATAACCATAAGGGTAATCGTACAATGTAGCGAGATATATCTCGATTTTAATGTTTCATTTTATTTATTTTCTCTATTGATATAATACAGTTTTACGTGGTTTTAGAAAACGATAATATTTTTATTTTGAACAAAATATAAATTTGAAAAAAAAATGTATAGATATTAATATTAAATTAACTATTTAAAATTTTCTTTAATTCAATTTTTCATTATAATTTAATAATAAAAAATTATTTTTTTAATAATATAATTTTTATAAAGATTATAATTAGGTATTCTGTTAAAATTTAATGATTTTCCTAATTATAAATTAGTTTTTATATTTAAAATGAGATGTTTATCTTGTACTGATTATATATGCAGTTAGTTACACGAATTAAAAAATAAAGCTTTAATAAATTGTATTTATACACAATTTACTTGTAATATTGATTTTTAAGTAATATGAATCAATATACAGTACTTCATGCATAAAATATTGTTTTTAAGAGTTTTTGTCAAATGTTTTATAATAGTAGAAAAGTACTCACGCAATGCAGCGAGATACATTTCGATTTTAATGTTCTATTTTATTTTTTGTTTCTGTCGATGTTATAATATGATTTTATGTGTTTTTAAGAAAACAATAACGATTTTATTTTTGAATAAAATATAAATTTGAAGATATCATAAAATTTCGAAAAAAAAAATATCAACGTTAATATCAAATCAACTATATAAAAGTTCTTATTTTTTATATAATTTATTTTTTTATTATAATTTAATTTAAGTTTAATAATGAAATAATTTATTTTTGATTTAATAATATAACATTTTATAAAAGATAATAATTAAGTATTCTGTTAGAACTCAATGATTATTCTAATTATATTTTAGATTTTTTATATTTAAAATGAGATGTTTATTCTGTATTTGATTATGTTTATCTACAGTTAGTTACACGAATTCAGATATGGAGTTTTAATAAGTAGTACTTACGTACAATCTACTTGCAATCTGAAGTTTTAAGTAATATACATCAATAAACAGTATTTTACGTATAAAAAGTGGTTTTTAAGAGTTTTTTGTCAAATACTTTATAATATAGTATAGAATATACACAGAATTATCAATAAATTGATATTATTTAGTTTATTATTTATAATATGTAGCATCGTTAATTCGATTAACCTTATTTTTACATTGATTATCTCATCAATGTCTTCAATAAATTCAAATTTAAAAGCTTTTTTAGTCAAATGTCATGAGCGCATGTATTGTCAACAAAATTGGTTACAAAATTTGAAAACATTAAAGTAGTAATCTGTAAACTAAAAAATTCGTACGTAAAATCAATTAATAATTATTTTAAAATTAATATTATGTATTAGAATATTTTTATGTAGCATCATTAATTTATTGCATCAGTAAAAACATTATATGATATATTTTTGGTACATAGAATAACATCATTTGGGATCACAATGTTAATTTTTCTGATTTTCGAGTAACACTATGTAAATCAATGTAAATAAGTTTGTTTTCCATGTCAGCTCATGTTAATGTTTTTTAACATCATTTTAAACTTTATACTATGTTCTCGAATTTGGGAAGAAAATAAAACAATGAGAAAGGAAAAGAAAAAAAAAAGTTTTTTATTTGTGTTTTTGATAGAGAAAAAAGAGGAACGAAAAATAATGAAATAAAAATAAATTTTGACGTAATTTTTTTTCTTTTAATTTCCCTAAAAAAATCTTGAAAACAGAATATTTTTCTTCTCCTGTTATTTTCTTTTCTTCGTAAAAGTGAGCTCAAGAACATAATAAGGTTAAATCAAACTTTTCTAGAATCATTAATCTTATAAATACAAAAACTCATTTTTGTTATAGTTTAAGATCTTATTCTTCTTTTAAAGATAAAATAATATATAAGATTATGCACTCAATATTAGATAATAAAGAACAAGTATGAAAACACAGTTATAATTTTAGTATTCTAAATATAAATATAAGTTGTATCGTCTCATATGATTGATAATTTTTTCAAAAAATAGGGGCTTTGTTAGCTAATAACAAGAAAAATCTATTATACTCTGATACAAAAATAGAATTCATGTGAAGATGATATAAATCAAAAAAGTCGATAGGAGATGAATTATGAAGAATATATATATCAAAGTTTTCGAGGCAAGTAGTTTTAGACGTCGGTATTATAAAATCGGGCCCCTAGTTTTTGTAGGCCCTGGATGTACGCCCTGCCCGGCGCCCGCCCTCCCAGGAACGACGCTGCTCAAAATTTTCAACTATTGCAAATTCGTATGGACACCTTTTAATTAAAAAAAAAATCATTCATATTTACATTTATCACATTATTATCGTAATAGATATTAGCAGAATAAATGTCTCGTTGGTTCATTATTATTTGATCATTTAAGAATCCAAAGATACTTTCAAATTTCTTTAAACGTTGAAGTCTACTATTCAATGGTGAAATTATCACATTCACAATAATTATAAGAGTAAATTGTATGAAAAAGATAATGTATTTTAACTTGATTTCAATTTTGGAAAATGTATTTTCAAAACTTTCATTTTGTTACATGAGATGTAAAGTTTTAAACATTTAAGTACATGTATGACCTGTTGAAGTATTACCCATCCATCTAGTCTAATCAATATTTGGTTTAATAAATATTTTGATTGTTCTCTAATTCAACGTGTATTTTTCATAAATATCCAGATCATAATAAATAAATTTTAATCATTTTCATAAATATTTTATTTGATTGATTTATATCGTTTGTACTAATTAGGTGTTTTGTATTTGAAAAACTCCATTTTCATGCTCGGTATGAACTTTACAGTTCTATATTTTCCAAAACAATTCATTACACCTTCAAATTGTTCCATGGTAACATTAATCTTACATATATTTAAATACAACTTATATTAACAGTTTTTGTGACAGATATAAAAACATATCAGTCTCTGATGTTTAGTTCAATTGACAAAAGGGTGAGGTTATCTTTGTCCAGATGTAAAATCATATTAAGTAGAAATTCAAATTTTCAATTGCACTGATCTTGTTTGAGGAGCTTGAATATTTTACTCGACTCGCTCGACATATGTTATACAAAGATTTTACAGTTATATTTGAAATTGATCACGTAACTAACGAAACAAATGGGCTTGGTGGAAATGAAGGTTCGGCCCAACCCAAAATAAATGGACTTTTAACGTATTCGTTCTTAAAATATGAAGTCATAACTCGACCAATTATTTATCGAATTTCATTAAAAAAATTTGTGTGGATTACTGTGTAGGTTGACGAGCGGTAAATGATAAATTTGTTCAGATGAATGCATACGTATTTTGGTTTTAATTGGATAAATGATATATGTATTGTGAAACTCTATACAAAAAATTGTTACAGAACAAGTGTTTTATCACTTGATGGAGAAGTACAAGCATGCACGTGATTTTTTTTTATGTGCGCATGTGGACCGACATCAATACGTCGAAGTCGCTGGCAGACGAAAGGGACGTGCCAATGAAAGCGTATCGGTTGTACTCGGGATAAATACATGTCAATTTGGGCTTCTGAAATAATGAGTCCACTATGTTATAGAAAACCACATAGTTTATTGTATTTTTATTCTCATTGGTTACTGTCTAATACCTTTAATCAAACACCCCCTAAATTTACAGGATCAAATTGGACATAATTAAATGTATATGCATGTATGTGGTAAATGTGGATAGAGTTATACTAAATGAGTGCAATACATTTATGATCTCTAAAACGACATTAAATCCCGTCTACCATTTTGTAATTTCAAAGTCATATTCAATTTAGTCTGATACAAGTGTTGAACCGTAGGCAATCTACATACGCTGCGAGCATTATGATCACACAAATTAAGGTGAGTTGGTCAATGACTTCGGATGTCACGTTCGACATCGTTTTTGATGTATCCTAAGTTCGTCATCTTTGTAAAACGAGTTCAAGAATGACTTGAAAAGTAACGCATATCGAAATGTGAATTTAACTCGTACTTTCAAAAAAACGCACCACGATGCAAGGTACGTCTCTAATGCAAGTTATAACCTTTGTAACGGTTGCATACGGCGTGACACGTTCCATGACGATTCGTGCAGTTCAACACAAGTTTTTAACAAATTATTTGACTCTTTAATTACTTTTTTGAAAGCTTGTCTTGTTTTTACTTATTTACGTTCTTATAAGCCCCTTAATAACAGTCCTGTCATAAACTCCATATATATATATATATATGTGTGTGTGTGTGTGTGTGTGTGTGTGTGTGTTTTTACGAAATACAAAATTTTATCGTAAATCAATGATCAACAATCAATATAATCTATATATATATTAAAGAAGAAACCAAACATAATGAGGTGGCATCTTCTAATGCTTAGAACTTCTCCTATCTTTTTTCTCAATTTTTTGATTTTTTTAAATGTTGAATATATTAAAGACTTTTCTACCCCTGTATAAAGAATGTATAGTTCATAATTAATTGGGGTTTTTTGTAATTTTGTATACCCAATTTTAACCTCCAACTCTTGATTTGCTCTTTCATTTACTTTCTTTTATTTCTTAATGAAATTTGTTTTTCAA
>NC_037536.1:16572105-16584800 GCF_001531365.2 Cynara cardunculus var. scolymus | reverse complement strand
AAAATGTGATTTGTTATTACATATTTCTTTTTCAATATCGTTGGATTTGTTGTTATCGTACGATATGCTTATGTTTACGATTGGATCATATAAATTCGAATAAATATTTGACATTTTGTAATCACAGGATATGATAAATCTTTTTCGAATTTAAGCTCCATTAACAATAACTATTTATATGTGATTGATAATCATGTTAAATTTTGACTACTTCAAGATTTTTTCAATTTACAGAAATCGTTTGGYGAGTAATGAAGAAATAAGAGTTGAAGAAAATTTAAAAGATTCTAAAAAGGTATGTAAAAATTATATTATTTAGAAAATGTGAAGCTTATCTTTCTTTTTTCTTAGATTTTTGATTTTTTAAAACGATGGAATTTTTAGAAAATGAATTGTTTTGGTAATTTTATAAAGTTTAACCCCCAAACTTTTCATCTTCATTCTTGATATTTATTATATTATTTTCATCTTTTCATCTATTAATTAAAATAAACATACAATAATTGGTGTGAGACATTGTCACAAGATTATTTTTAAAAGAGATTTTCTCATTGTTTTGAATTTATGAAATGTTAAATAAGTTAAATACTTTTTAACCCGTGAATGAAAAATGTGTATTTCATTATTTTCTTCAAAATAAAAACAAAATTTTCCAAACAAAGATGTCCTTAATTGAGCATTGACATCATTATGTTACATAAATCTAAAAGTAAAAATATGGAGTTTTTTATGTGATACTTTGTGGAAAAGTTATTTCATAATTTTTTTTTTCAAAAATTTAGATTTTTTAGACTTATTTTGTTGGTTATATTAATTGTATTTTATTAACTTATAAATGTTTTAGACCTTTCGTTTTTCTATTCCGATTTTTAATCTCATCTATATATATTATATCTCATTTAAAGTTTTTTTCTTTCGTTTTACTAACTCTTCCATCATATTGCAAACTACACAATCAAATGTCTAAATCAAGATGGAAGCTACATTCTTTATGGTTTATTTTATGTTTTTATGTAAGCTATTTGTTGTTATTGATGTGTTGTATTTTTTTTTTTGCAGAATTTTTTTATCGTCGCTATTGTTGTTCTTTCTCCATAAAATTCATGTAAGAATTGTTACATTTTATATAATGATTTGTGTGGGTTATTTGTTGTTGATGGGTGCTTTTTATTCCACGTTATTATATTTTGTTAATTATTATTACATTTGTTTTTCTATGCATTATATATTGTAATTTTTGTTATGTAGAATGTTTTTATTGTCCATACCGAATGTTATTCCTCTATAAACTTTTTCTGGTAACAAATATTACATCTTAATTTATGATTTGTGTGGGTTATATGTTGTTGACGAATGTTTTGTTCAAAAATTTCTTCTCTATTATATTTTATTGAATATGATTCTTCATCATCCTTCTTTTTGGAATTTGTTTATGTTGTGTATGCGTTCTTTTTATGTGTCTTTTTATTTTGCGTAATTTTGTTTTATTAATATTTTTTATTTATTCAAGTTTTTATTTTTTTTGTTTTCTGACAACAATTAAATTATGATCAAGTGTGATCTATGTGGAGTTTTGTTATTATAAATTTTCTTCTCTATCTTTTATATTTATAGAGTTTCTCAATTTGTATTTTTATGTCATTCTCTGTATTGTGATTATTAATAAACCAGTATATATCATGTGACTGTTTGTCATTTAAAATGATACTTAAATGATGTTTATGTATTTATTTATTTGAAAAGAAATAAAATGTGATATCCATGTTGTTTTTGTATGTGTATTTGTTTGCTCTTATTAAATTATTTATATTATATGATATATGTTCTTTGTTTTATTATGCTTAAAATTACTTAAATTTGCTTAAACTTATATTTATTTATTTATATAATATCATATTTAAAATACGTAATGAAAAAATGATTTTTTTATTGGCGATAAATTGATTTTACTATGCAGACGGCGATATTAAAGACTTTGTATGAAAAAAAAAAAGAAAATTTTAATTTTTTATATATTCGGTGAATCAAAAAAAATTGTTTTGTTTAATATTTCGAATAAATTTATTTAATGATGGTTTAAAGTTTTAGTTATGTATTAGAATGATTGATTGTAATAACAATTGTCAGGATGACAATATGAACAAAAAAAATATGAAGGTCAATAAATTAATCATTATATTTATAATCTATAACTTTAATTAAAGAAAATGATATATACATGAGCTGACATTGTAATATTTAATATTAGTTTGATTATTTTTTGCTAAATAAATTATGGTCATCGCGCAACGCACGATGCACAAAACTAGTTTATCATTAAAAGAAATTTTAAAATTCATGTTTGAATAAAATAAAAGTTATAAGTGACGGTTAAACATGTCATGACTAATTTAATAACCTGGTAAAACCTCTAAAAATATCGACGTCGAATTAAAGATTATAAAACTATCAGTTTTTGTTTGATTTAAGAGTTTATTATAATTTAGATATATATTTGAAAATAAATATATAATTTTTAAAAATTTAACAATTTAGTATTTTTTTTAATAAATGTGATAATAAAATATTATGTTAATATTTTAATAGTTACTTATGATTATCATTTATTTAAACTAAAAGAGTATTCGCGTAATGCAGCGAGACACATCTTGATTTTAATGTTCTATTTTATTATTTGTTTCAGTCGATGTTATTATACGATTTTGTGTGTTTTTAAGAAAGAAATGATGCTTTTATTTTTGAATAAAATATAAATTTGAAGATATTGTAAAATTTTGAAAAAAAATATATATATCAATGTTAATATCAAATCAAATATTTAAAAGTTCTCATTTTTATGTAATTTCTTTAATTTTTTTTATTATAATTTAATTTAGGTTTAATAACGAAATAATTTATTTATGGTTTAATAATATAACATTTTATAAAGATAATAATTAAGTATTCTGTTAGAATTCAATGATTATCCTAATTATATTTTAGATTTTTTATATTTAAAATGATATGTTTATCCTGTATTTGATTATGTTTATCTGCAATTAGTTACACGAATTCAGACATGAAGCTTTAATAAGTTGTACCTACGCACAATCTACTTGCAATCTTGAGTTTTAAGTAATATGAATTAATAAACAGTACTTTACGCATAAAAAATGGTTTTTAAGAGTTTTTGTCAAATGCTTAATAATATAGTATAGACATGTTTATCAGTTACTTTTTAATTAGTTTTATAAAATCCAAAAATTCTGCAAAAAATGATATCTTTATCATGGGATAATTGTGTCATCCTTTAAATAATACAATGATAATAGATTTATCAGAGTTAAAACTATAATTAAAATATTTTGTAGTTATCTATTCGTAACTAGTTTATAATTTATAAAATAACTTTTTGTATTTTTAGTTTTTATTGAGGACGTGCATCGGGCGGGTCGGATGAATTTAGGTTAGCAAACCAAAAATCCGATCAAATTTCAGCAAGACCCGAATTTAGGTTCCTGATTTTGGACTGATTCGGGTTTGGGGTGATCATGTTTCGGATTGAGATCGGTCGGATTCAAGTATAATTATAATGCAAAGAATATATACAGATTTAATCGATTTTGATGATCAATCTAGTGGATTAAAAAGATTGATGAAATTGATAGTAAATTTATTAATTAAAAAACATTTTGACGGACCGAATATCAAGCCCAACCGAACCCGAATATCACAAAAAGTCGGGTTTCAGATTCTCGAATTCGAAACTATTCGATTTATTATGACATCACCATCACATTATATAAAACCATCAAATACCCACAAAAACCAATTGACTTGTCGTTTGCATAGACGCAGTGTGGATAATCCATAGCCAACGAAACCAGAGGCCCGTCCGTCACCCCCCCTTGCTCTCTGCGCCACAAATCCACAAACCCTCTCTCTCATGGCGTCTTGAATCGGAGTCACCTCTCATGGTGGTCGTGGTGGTTATGGTCATGATGATCACTCACTTCATCACATCCACACTAGTTTGCTTCTTCTATCGCTCTTGATATTCGTAATGGAGGCCGCACAACGTCGTCGTTTGTCAATCATCGCTTCTCATCTTCGCCCAATCACCTCTGCTTCCGAACAACCAAAGATTTCCTCGTCAATAGTCTCCCCCTCCCTTTGCGATTCTTCTTCTGATTCTGATAAACACTGCAATCTCGTCACTGATTGTGTTTTCTGTAAGATTATTCGAGGCGAAGCACCTGCTTTAAAGGTATATTTCATATGTGTTTGATTCCCTTTTGAGTTGAATTTTAGAACCCTGCATTATATATGCTTAATTATCTGCTGAGTTTTATATGCTTAATTATGGAAACATGGAAGGGTTTGAGATTTTGCACTGGTGGAAATTGATTACTTTATTGGAATACTGCAATAGCCATTAATAAACAGGCCGTTTGAGGAATCATGTCTTTAGGGTTTCAACCAAAATTACAATTGTATATCTTATTGATGTGGTCAATTTAAGGGTAGCAGATTTTGTTGAAGGACCAAATAGGATTTCTGGGAGACCTAAGTTCAGGATAACAGATGAATATATACGGAGTAGTAGCTATTATAGAGGGGTAAAAAGCCAACATGTATGATAGTAATGTCTTGACAATTTAAGGATTTTTCTGGTTATATTTTCCTATGTCTCATGCTCTCTGGCTCCTTTTCGAAATCCTCAAAACTCTAAAAAATTGCCAAAATTTCTGTTTCTTTCATGTCTCACCAAATCCTTTTTGCAAGCTGGGGGTCTTCATGGAAATAGCCTCTTTTAACCTTTGGGATAGAGGAATGGTTTGCATTCATCATACCCCTCATACCCTACTTTGAGTGAGATATACCTGGTATGTTCGATTTAACAGTTTAAGGATTCTAGTTGATGGGAGTGTACTCTATGGTGAAATTTGTAGATCACTCTGTTAGGTCTAGTAGTCTTTAGCATGACCACTTTTTTAAGGCCGAGTCAGCAATGCATGTGCCACAATTTTGGCACGCAAAGGGCTCCTCACTTGGTATTTGGTGGTATCACACTCATAGGACTTCTCGGATTTTCTTGCCATTTAAGAAAACATTCGTAAGTATGGCGTTCATCATCAATTATTTTTCTTTTCCTTCATGTTTTTCTTGTTTTTAGATATTATAATAGAAATCTAAATGTAAATGTAAAGCAAAGAAAAGTCGTGGCAATTCAGTGTCAACCTTCATCATCGGATATTTAAGCTCCTTCTCTCAAATGAAAGGGGTCAAGAACTCATTCAATCAGTACCATTTCCCACTTGGATCTATATCCAAAAATCTATTTGTAGGAGATGATGTTCACTTGGCATTTTGTTGGTATAAAAAGGCATGTTACTATGCAGAAATTCACCCATTATATGATGAACTGGTTATATACATGCGTGCATATAGTGTATTATATTATGCATAGTTTTGGTCAAATTGTTTTGTAATTTTGGGCTTCACATATCATCTGTGGATGGCTTTAGACATTGTTATCTGCACTGATCAATGAACATGAGAAATCCATATCGAATTGCATGAACTGATCAATGAACATGATATCACTTCTCTTATTATCGTTGAATTTTATTTGCCTACAGCTATACGAGGATGATGCATGCCTATGCTTTTTGGACACCAATCCCGTGAGCCCTGGGTAAGGTATCATATGTATAAGATGGCATTGAATGTTCTTTTTGCATCATTATGTGTAAAGATTTGTTTGTGAAATTTTGGTTTTACGTAATTGGTAAAACAGTAAAAGAGAATCATCGATATATACTATGCCATCTGATGCACTTTGCAAAGAATCTAGGAGAAAAAGAATTGAAAGATTGTGGAAGATATATTAAGAACTGAATTAGCCAACTTTTCAGAGAGCGGTACTCTCCCCCAAGAACGTCTGGTCTTTACAAGGAAACCGAATGCCCTATCCAGCTTTATACCCAAACATTACTGACGTCCAACTAACTCTCTGTTCTTAATTACTTCCCTTCAAGACTGATTTATATTAACTTCACTAAAACACCCTTGCTTTGTTTTATCTTCTATTCCTCCTTGCTGGTTTATCGATACTCGCCCTCCAGACTTTCACCTTGTCCTGATGGTGAAACCTAGGAAATTGAAGGTTTAAAACTTCATTATCTATTCAAGAAGATTCAAAAAGAGGCAGCCTGTTGCATTGAATCAACACCTCCAATATTCCTGGTTGACCTTTTTGTCGAGTCCAAATCTGTAGCACTCAGCTCTACCATCATTTCCATTTCTTCGTTTAGTTGTGTGGGCAGTGTTGTTGAATCCAATAGCCTGCTGTAATTTTGATAAATGAAACACTGTTGGTCGATCACTTCCATATATAGTTTTAAATGGTGAACACCTGAGAGAACTATGGTATGTTGTGTTATACCAATAATCTTCCCAAGGGATGTTTTCCCCACTGTTCTCATCTATTGCTCCACACACCTGTTAACTGCTTCCGATTGACCCTCCGATCGAGGGGGACAGGAAGTAGTATTTATCAATTTTGTTCCATGTAACTTGGAATTTTCTTTCCTGAAATTACTTAAAAATTTGTATCTCTATCCGTAATCAATGATTTTGGGATACCATGTAGCCTTACCACCTCTTTGATAAATTTTCAACCACTGATATGGCTGAAATTGGATGTCTTGGTCTTACAAAATGGGCATATTGTGACGACCACCACTACCATGATAATTTCCATTCTTCCGGTTTTGGTAACCCTTGAATGAAATTCAGTGTTACTTCTTCCCATACCATAATAATGGAATAGGATGTAATAAGCCAGCCGGTGATCCACCCAAATTGTTATTTCTTTAACATATAACATACTGCCTTACCATTTCTCTAACATCACTTTTCATTCCATCCAATATACCTCTGATAAGTTTGATTTTCTCCTGAATGCTCTCCTATAGGAGAACCGTTATTTTTAACAAAGGAATCATAGTTGAAGATCGAGGTAAAAACATCTGTCTTTGTGCCATAAAGCCCGTATTGTTGTAAAACCTTTATGTTTTTTTTTTCAATGTACCTCTTCAAAATCTTGCCCAACAATGCCTTTTGTAGTTTATTTCTTGATTTGATTCCATTATCTCCATGGAAGACCCGTCATTAAACCCCAAAGGTCTCGCAGTTGAGTGACATTTTTTGGTTGTGCCCATTTCACCGTTGCTTTCACTTTTTTTGCATCCATCCAGACACTACGTGTCCCAAAATACAACAGTTTCTTCTGTCCAAATTCACATTTCTTATAGTTGGCATATAAGTGGTTTTCCAACAATCTTGAACACCAATCTAAATGTTGGGTATGCTCCTTTTCACCCTACTGCATACCAATATATCATCAAAGAATACCAATACGTATTTTATAAGAAATGGCCAAAATACGTCTTCATGATTACTACAATGACACCATTTACCCAATGATTAATTTACTTTTCATCCTAACTGATTCTTTGACCAATTTTGATTTCATAGCTTGTCTTTGCTAATTCATATATGTTGATCTTGATCCTAAAGAGGCGAGCCATTGAATTATCATTAATAAATCTGAATTCCCCAGATTAATTGGCAACAAATCTTCTACTACTTCAATACCTTGCATCCAAAGTCCAGACCTTCACTTCTATACAAATTCCTTAACTTTTAATGGCCTCCCTTGCTCCCATTGATTTGCTGTTCTCTTCCTTGAATCTCACGATGATCCCCAATTTTTCCACTTAAGAAGTCAACGCGAAATTATTGGATGTTCCACTATCATTTAAAACTGCCACTTTTTGTTCCCCCGTAATACCTTCCACTTTCATTGTTTTTGAAGTGGATAACCCAACAATTTTTTTGATTAACCTGGATATCCAACCCGGTATGCGAGCCGACTAATCCCAGGGCGATCACTCGCTTTGCGGATAACCCAACAATTAGATACCTCAACATTTTGATTGGTTTGTATGTTTTCCAGTTCGTGGTACCTTCTTCCATCTCACTTCGGCTCTTAGTTCTGGTTGCTAGTTTGTTCACAAATTGGCTTACATAAACTTTTTCGGGAATTCCATTTAATGGTGCTGCTAAGGATACACATTTTCTTTTATAATATATCACCGTCCCTTCTTGTTTCACAGCCGAGAACTTGCTGTTGATTGAAATTGATTCTGTATCAACCTCTAGAATGCTTCCCATAAGAGTACCCGTCTTCTTTTGGTTTCCCATTGGAGCATCACCTTTCAATCTGTCACCGATTACTTTCCATCCAGACTGCCCTTTATCAACTGCCGCTACTGTATACTAAAGTACCCTTTTATCTTTTCTCAGTGCTGGTTTATCACCATTCACCACTGTTTAATTCTAAAGGTTTATAGCACAATTAGTCTAACTTGCAACACCATCAAATTCTATGTGGTTACGATTTTTCATTTTATGGGTATTTCAAGTTCTTATCTTTATTTCTCTTTTCTGTCAAAAGCAAAATGTTACACCATTACACTTCACTCGTAAAATAAAACACGCTGCATGCTTTTAACAGTAGAAATATTTTGGCTGGATTTTGCACGAACTAATTTTTCTTGCCATCTTGTCAGGCACTGCCTTATTATTCCACGATGCCATTTTCCATCTCTGGTGACAACTCCCCCATCTGTAAGTTCCCATTAATATAATAGTATTTGACATGCTGTATCAGTCTTTCTTTTGTTTCCTGTTTATGTAAAGATTCCCCAATAGATATAGAGATCAAGTGATCAACGAATGTTTAGATTGCCAATATGGCATCAATTGTGATATGCTTCTTAAAGATACATGTTTCTACTTGATTGAACATCTTGCTGATTAGAAATCTTCGAATCCGTTATCCGTAAGTAACGAAGAATAATACAGAGCGACTCTTTCATCATGTGAGAATTTTAAACTCAAAAGAAGATTGAAATCTTTTATTATTATGAAGTTCTACACTGGAGGCTTATTCAATTAGGGTGTTTTTGGTATGTGTGGGATGCGACGTTTAGAATGGGATAGGAAAAGACTAAGTGGGACAAAAATGCATTTTCTGAACAAAAATCAGGGAGATGGTACAAGATTGGTAAATTACTAAACTGCCCATGTCAAATTAAAACCCCAAGACCTTGCCCCACTTCTTTCACCCACATACCTAGCTCTGCCTGTTCAATGCTATCCAGTCCCGTCTGTGAACCAACTACACCCTTAGAAGCCTTTCTTTCTGTATAAAACCTTAAGTTTGTGATTATAGATGTTTCATCAATGTAAATCTATACTTTGATTTGGTAGCTACTGGAGTTTCATTGTGTACGCTGATTGATAAAACTTCGAAGGCGATTAATCATGTAAACCACAATAAGTTAGAGCTCTTGTACCAAACCAGTTTAGAAGCATCGTTTCTTGAGATTCATCATGTCCTGAATTGTAGAAAGATTCTTGTTTTGTGCCATGAAAAAGGTCTTAAAAGCCATCAGTTTTGGAAAAAAGGATTTGTTAAGTGTAACAATAATGTGGTGATCGATCCTACAGGTGGTAGCTGCCATGTGTTCAAAAGTCCCCTATATTAGCAAGGCAGTCATGAAAGCCACTAATTCTGGTATTTCCTATTCTGTTTTCTTCATACTTACTATGAGTTTCTTATAGGAAGACTGATTTTAATTAATCGTAGAAAAATCAGAGGATACTTTAAAGATTATTTCCTAAATATTGAAGTTATGTTTTTGTAGACTTCAAATAACCATACGCTATGTTTGGCAAACTAGCTGTTAGCAGATATATATGTCACTTTTGATAAAAACTTGTTGATAAGCTAGATGACTGTGTAAAATGGACCTAAAAGGCTACGGTTTTTACCTTCCGAAACCCTACCTCTGGATGGGATATACTGCTTGTGTTTGGTTTGATTTATACTAATAACAATCGACTTCCTTTTTCAGACTCGTTCAACTTGTTAGTCAATAATGGCGTGGATGCAGGCCAAGTTATATTTCATGTGAGTATCGAAAAGTGTAGAATATAATTAGGGTTCTTCTTGATTCTTGTTAGGAAACCCGAGTTATTACTTGACACAGTCTTGAAGAATCTGATGATGTTTTTGTTATTGTTCTTCCTGATTCAGACACACATCCATATAATACCTCGGAAGGCACGAGACTGCTTATGGGCTTCTGAGGTATGCTATATAACTATTACTTTTTGCACCTCCATATTTCATTGCTCTTTTGTTCCATAATTAGGGAACATTTGGTATGTGAGGAAAAATGAGACAGGATAGTACAAAAACTTGTTCCACGTTTGACACGTCATTAGATGGGTCACCCGACAGTAACAAAAATGCATTTTTCTTTTCTTCCCCACCAAAATAGGTTGAATAAAAATCAGGAAGATGAAACAAGATTGGTAAATTACTAAAGTACCCATGTCAAGTTAAAACCCTAAAACCTTTCACAAATTTTTCACTCACCTACCTCACTCTAGTCCGTCCAGTCTTGTCCGGTCTTGTCGGTGTACCAAACGCACCCTAGTGTCTAGGGTTTTGTTCTTAAGACATCATGGAAATAGCCTCTTTACCCCTTTGGGACCCTAAACCTTAAACTCTAAAGAGGCAGTCTATGTACATCCTACCTCCGAGACACTGTCTCTGGGATTTACCGGGTCCATTTGGTTTGGTTTCTATTCTTAGACATCAAGCCTGGTACACCTAGACCGAAATGCATATGAAAATTATATAAACCCTAAAGATTAACAAACTAATTATAGTTAACGTGGTTAGTACGTTACATAGTTTTCGATATTGAAGATTAGAAACCCTCAAGATTAGCAAACTAATTATGGAACAAAAAAGGGTATGGACAAGATTCTCTTTTTTGCTTTTTAATTTTGTAAATTACAGAGCTTGCAGAGGCATCCCCTAAAGCAAGACCAAGAAGCCTTGCATCTTGTTAATAACATTAGGCAGCATTTGTCATTTGTGGATGGGTTTGAAGATAGCAAAGATCATGGAACCACTCTCATTGGGGGCTAATTCATGGGGTTGGATTTCCTTATTTGTAATTTTATCCAAATATTTTACTTTTTATTTTTATATTTTATTTTTAAGAAGTTGATTGTACAAATTGGAGAAATGAGTTGCAGTTTGTTTTTTCTAGTAACCATTTGGATATGCAATTGGTGTTTACAGATTTCGAGGTCTTTATGGAAACAATCTCTTTACTTTTTTGAGTAGAGGTAAGATTCGCCCTACCTTTTTAGACCTTTTGATTCAGCTCTACTTCTCAGCCTTCTGGGTACATCTTACATTTTCAGACCCTACTTTGCGATAATTTGATTCAGCAAGGACGACTCATAAACTTAATTTACAACCAAAACTAGAAAAATTATCACATTCTATATTGTGAGTTTAAATGGAACAGGTAAGGGATGTACAGATCATTGGCATGAATCACATCTACCGAGACTTTTCATATCCCGATTTGGGCGAGTGGGTAGATATAGTGAAATTGATTGCTGACTAGGGTAAGTGTTGCTCTTATCTTTTACTCGACCATTGTACGGTCAACAATAAGTCTAGGTAAGAGGTAGTTTTTGTTTTGGTGAACATGTCAGCTCTTACTTAGACAAAAGCCTCTTACCGGGTAAGAGGTTAGTAAACACAACCTAAATAGCATCTTAAGGGTAATCTTGTAATTTTAACAGTTTTGTTTTATCATGTCCAACTTACCAAACACAAGATAGATAATTAGTACTATAAACTTTTTTAAATTGATCCCATAATATTTTTTTTGAAATTCACACTTTTTATATTATAAAATTTATTTGTTATAGATATACTTTTGACTTTTCAAAATTCTTTTAACTTCAAATTTCTACTCCCATTGTCAAAATTCATGGACCCGTTGCCGAGTCCTATTCTAATCGTACCCAATACATATATAAAATAGTTATGTCATATTCACTCCTGTCCAATCTAGTTCCATCCTAGAAACACATCTAATCCGCTACTTTGGACGAAACTCGAACTCTAGTCGCAAGTTCTTTTTGAAGTATATAATATATTTTATATACGATAAATGCAACAAATAAACTCACACACTTTTCTCACTGTTGGCGAGATTTGAACCCCTGACCATAACTTCCTTGCTTTGACTCGTTGACCATTAAACATCGGTTGATGCTATATTGCTATTCTAACAGAAGAAGGTAGCGATTGAAATAATAAGACCAATCATATCCGCCTGTGATCTACGCCCATTCTTGCCTCCTTCCTCCTCCTCCCACAAAACCATCCTTAGAGATAACTGGTAATTATTATCTATTACTGTTAATTGTAAATAAATAAAGACCTTCCAGCCTAGTGGTAAAGGCTTGGGCATGGCATAGTCATGAACCCAAGTTCGAACCCTGGGAAGGGAAGTGTTGGCGACATTTAAGTGGGACCATGTTTAGCCTCCAAAATTGCCGGGGATTAGTCGGGCTTTGGCCCGGACACCCTTACAAAAAAAATACTAATAAAATTTAAATATTACTAATATCAATAAATAATAATTATTAATTAATATAAATTGTATATTAATTATTAGTTAGTTTATATTATAATTATACATTGATATTATTTATCAACTATTACAATAATTATTAATTATATCAATTATTTTCATATTATT
>NC_037536.1:16543556-16572056 GCF_001531365.2 Cynara cardunculus var. scolymus | reverse complement strand
TTATAAATAATACTAATTAATTATTAAATATATTTAAAAAAAATATTAATTAATTAGGATATATAAGGTAGACCATATATATTTTTTTATTCATATTATATGTAATGGTTATTTATAATTATAAATAATAGATTTTTTTTCTTTCTAAAAACTGTTACTATGAAAAACTCATAAACTTAACTGTGCAAAAAGGGTCGTGGTTATCCTTCTTACTGATCAAATCTTATCGGTTCCACGACCATCATGGGAGAGGTACATCATGGTGTTTTATGGCAAGGTGGATGAAGTCTGATTTAAATCCCAAACTTTGTTGTGGAAACTTCACCCTCTTTTTACTTGGACAATCGAGCAATAATGTTTCATAAACTTAATTTTATATCCACAAATTATCGTATAGAGGGCAAATCAAATATAAATCCAATAAGTGTTGCAAAAACATGAAAATACGTTTATATATGAAACACGCACACACACACACAAGAACGTGACATATAAGACAATGTGAATGATAACTTAAAATCAAACTCATTTAATGATTTAAATTGGTTTTCACGTATTTGTAATGATATTTATTGAATTTGTATCCGCATAAATCAAAAAATTTAATTGTTCTAAACAAACTCAATTTTGTCATATTTCTCTAAGTATTTTCAAAAGAGGGGTTGGACTTAGAATTGACTAAATGATTATTAATACATTTATATTTTTGAATTTGATTTATTACACAAATAGTAAAACTCTACTCACGTAATAATCCATTTTGATAATGACGTCGAAAACTCGAACCCTAAATCCTAATTCATTTCTTGTTCTGTTATTTGTCCATCTTGATTTTATTTTATGGTTTTGTTGTTTTTGAGAGGGTGAAAGGATTTTCGATTGTTTTGTTGTTTCAATTAAGATACTCCTAGGGTTTGCTTGGTTGGTTTTTCATTAAGTCATTGTACGAATGAAGCTGACTATATGAATTAATCTGTATGTATCGACAAAAAGTGTTTTTGTGTGAGAGTTTTCCTTATAGATGGTATGAGGATGTTTTTTTAATTGCAATGAGCAAATTTGGAAGAAAAAAAAAACTCGGGTTTTTATGTAAAGTTCCTCTTTAGAAGCTTAATAGATAAGCCAATTAAACAATCATGTATAGTTGATCGAATAAGCCGTAGATATTATTAAGCTTGTAATCTGCTAACAAACAAAACATTACTATCATTGTAATTTGAAAACTTATATATATAAGGGTTTTTTGTGAGACCCATGAGACCAATTTATGTTAATTGATCAACTTTATAAACTAATGATCTAACGGTCTAAAGTTACACGGTGACAATTTTGTAATTATTGAGAATTCTCGTGGCAATTTTGTAATTAAGAATGGTGAGATTGTAAATCTAATCCAAGGGTTGAGAATTGGTCTTACGGGTCTCACGAAAAAACTTTGGTCTGATATGATCCCAAGTCTATATATATATATATATATATATATATATATATAGGTTATTAATTTAATGAATTGTAAATGATAATGTGACAAAAAAAACATCTTCAACAACTTCTCCAAAACGAAGAAATAGATATTTTTGTTCCAACAGATCATTCAAAACCTTTTATAAAATGGAAAAAGTAAGAGTGAGAAGAAAAATATATCCAAATAAGAAGAACTCTTTCAAAATGATTAATTATGAATGAAAAATAATATTTTATTATTATCGTTGGTAATAGTTTTTGAAATTAAATGTATAAAAAATAATATCTTAATATTATAAATTTTAAAATAAAGAATTCATAAAAACAAATATAATATTTTTTAGGGATTTTTTTAAATTAAAAAATATATTAGATATGCTATAAAAAAGAGGTTGTTATGATGGTTGATTAAAAGTCAAAAGTATTTGGAGGTCTCAGATTTAAATCCAAAGAAGAATAAAAATCTCTTTATGGCCATGGAGATTCAAATATGATGACTTTGGGCTATCTACAAAGTAGGTGGTCGTACTAAAATTATTCGACTCGTATAACTGATTGGATATCCAAGTAAAAAAAAAGAAAAAAAGAAAAAAAAAAGGTTGTTATTGTAAACTTCTTGGAAATTACATGTAATAATCGTAGGTTGCCTCCTTTCGGTCGTTGACCCCTTTCAGTCAACACCACTCGATGTTATTCCAGCGGAGGAAGGCTCCGGCGTATATAACAGACCAATCATATCCGTCTGTCATCTACAACCATTCTGTCACCTGTATTTTTAGTCTCCACCACCCAGTACGACTGCCTAGTGCCTACTACGCTTTCTTGGCCTTCTTCCTCCTCCTCCCACATCAAAACAATCCTTTTCTTTACCCAAAAGATTTCGAATAGAGACCGAGAGATCGAGAGAGCGATAAGTGGATTATAGAAAGAAACGAGGAGAGAATTCTGTATAGCGAAGACATTGGTGATGGTGAAGGGTGTGAACACGGCAGCCATGCAAGCAGAACAACTTAAGCTTGATGGAAACCTCTATTTCAAGAAGAACAAATTGGGTGCTGCCATCGAAGCTTATACGGAGGTATTTCTTTTAAGGGTTTCAGATATAATCGCTTAATCGAGTTAGATTAGTGTCATGATCATAAACTGTTTGATGAAATGTCTCTTCGGTTTGATTTTTCTCTTCCTGTTTCAAAATTTTCAGGCAATTACGTTGTGCCCTAGTGTTGCAATTTACTGGACCAATCGAGCTTTATGCCATCTCAAGCGGAAGTAAGTATGAGTTGCTATGCTTTTTATGTCATTAGGGTTTGTTTCTTGTTCCATTGTTCCAAAAGATGAAAATAGAGTTAAAACAGTCAAGCCTAGTAACTTGCAACTACAAAATTGAAATGGATGTTAAGTTTAGAACATTAATCTTTTTGCGAATGGTAATAGTCAACCTCTTAAGAAAGAGGTAATTACCCAAAATTCAAGAGTTTTTAGAGTTTTTATCAAATTTGAAGTTAAATTGTTGGAAGTATAACTATTTTTACATCAAAAGTTAAACTGCACCTTATCTTTTGGAACTGATGAGAGTATTAGGTTGTGATGTCAACTTTGGACAATGTTTTGATTTTGTGTTTTGTAATTTGCCTATGATGATTCTATGTAGTGATTGGGCAAGAGTTGAGGAGGATTGCCAGAAGGCTGTTCAGCTTGATCGTAATTCCGTCAAGGTCTAGATCATCAAATATTCTCTTTTGCATGCATTCACTATTCACTTGTTTCCTTTTTTTCTCTAGCGGTAAATCCTTGCCTTCTGTTAGATCTCACATTTTTTAGGATTGAAGAATTGCAATTCTTGTATGTAGTTACGCAATCATTGTTTAAATGGCTTAAAGAAACCATTGCCATAAATGAGGAATTAGATAAGGATGTAAGAAAGCAACTGGCAGGAAAAAACATATGTTCTTTGTTTATTCTGTAAAATACATTCAATGAAGTTGATCCTGCAAATCTGAGCCTACATATCCCCTTTACTAGGTGCAACTTTTGATATGATTAACTACATCAGAAAATTGTATGTCAAAGGTTCCAATTTGATCACGTGGACTAACCTTTTTTCTGATTACAAGTCGGTCAAATCATTGATAACTAAACTGTCTTCTCTCCTACAAGAGTGTTAAGTTTAACTGATGGCTAACACCACCCAAAAGATAACAAAAGAAAATAGAAGAGATTGGAATGTAGAATTAATATACAAAAATTCTAAAAACGGGAGATGAAAGTAGAGGATTGTCATGTACAAATTCTCAAAAGAGGTGAAAGACCATGACAATTTGATTTGAGAGGGTCATCCACCGTGAAAATAAAGAGAACAAATGATATTTTCTCAAGGGTTGGTTTTTTTTTCTCTAGGTTCTCTATTTAAGGCAACAAGCAGTTTTAAATATATAACCATAAGTGAGAAACCAAATTTCGAAACCCAAAGTAGGGCAGGATGCTACCATGGGAACTTCAAACCTAAGCAAATATTGCAGTCCTAAAGCGGAATCAAGGTCATGATCATGATTTGATATAGTGGTTATTACAGTGGTCTAGTGGCAAAATATTTGCAAGTACAAAATGAAAGAACTCTAGAAATGTAATGCAAACAAGATGCGTAACAAAGCATGCTTATTCCTTTTTTGCCTAAATGTCAATTTAAGCTATAGAAACATGGCTTTGGTTGATAAAAGATGTGTGTGTGGTTTATGAATAAAAAAAATCCTTTGGCTAAGCCAAAAAAACTATTATGAAAAAACACATTTTTGAAGCACATTTATATGACAATCTTGGACTTGTTGGTCTTGATCAACCAAAATGTTGGCTACCACGGTCATTATGAAGACCTAATTGCAACCTTTACATTGCCTAAGTTGGTGAAACCATTTTGCTACTTTATGAGAAATCTAAGTGTGAGTTTCTAGGTGTTATCATATATCTGTAGCTAATGTTTGATAGAGAAGAGAAGTAAGAAAAGAGAAAATAAGTCTATAACAAATTAACAAACTGTAGAGGAGAAGTCAAGTAAATGCCATTAACTAACCTTAAGAAGATGATATTTTTTGGAGTGAGTACGAGCAGTGAGGAGGACGAGAAGCGAGTACTATATACGAAAGTAGGGTCCATGGGGGGTGGTGGAGATGTACGTAGACCTTTCCTGTTATTTTTTGCTTTAGTAGTAGATAACCAATTGAACAAACCATGAACAAACCCTATATAAGGCTATAACCAAATTGCCACCTTGATATATACTTTACCTTGGTAATAATAAAACAACTTTGCTCTCCAACTCATTGCACAACTCGCCGTGTGTAGACGTACCATGTAGGAAACTCTCATGATCCAGGTAAATCAGATGCTACGATAAAAGCAGTAAGCATGACTGATACTTGTGGTACCTTGGTATGTTTTAGATAACCAAGTGTCCATTTCATTGCTTGTCAGAGAACTTTTTTTGGGGTGGCCATAGTCCATAAGCCTGTCAGACTGCACTAGAAGTGCGTAATATCTGAATGAGTGCAGGTTATAACATATTATGTGTAGCCAAATACAAAACACCTGAGATGTCTTTGTCTTTCTTTTCACTCATGCCATGATAAAGCTTGAAGTGAGATGCCAATGACATGTTCAATGACATGTTAAAATGTTTAATTACTTTATTGTTCACATATTTTTCTTTTGGTCCTAGTACAACTTTTCGTTAATTTAACCTTGTGAATCTCCATTTCTAGTATCTTTTTTGTAGCACCAAAGTCTCTCATTTCACTCTCACCACTAAGTTGCCTCTTTTGCTCTTTTAAGCATAATGAATATGTGATCCACATAAAGCAACAAAATAAACAAATATACAAAACAACCATCAGATAATGCTTAGACATCTCCACAAGCCCACAACTTCTAAAAATGTGGAAGGTTCCTTTATATCTAGATCATACTCCTAAGCAACCTGTATATACATACCTTTGAGGTGGACGAATTTGTCTTCTCATTTTCTTGTAAGCATATTGTAGGATACTTCTTCATCTCTGTTAAAGGACTAAGCATCATCTTTAACTTTCTTATGTTGATCTTGATAGTCTTTTAGCATCTTGGGTGATGGCGCCACCCAAAACTCCATATTCTTCTTGATCCTCTGTTACTTTTTGTAGATTATCTTGTAAGATTGAGCATGACATATTCATCACATGTTCAAGGCCAAACCCCACATTTCATCCCTAAGACATAATTATTAAAATATAAGATAACACATTGTTTTATATCAGAACATCAGTGATAAAACAGATTGGAAATGATTTTTGAAATTGACTGCTTTGGACATAGGATCACACCAAAATTAGTACAGGCTGTAGGGCCATGCCTATGTGAACTGCAACTCAGAAGTCTTGATGGATTTGGGCATAGGACCATGCCTTTACTAGTTCAACAATTATGTGTAAGGCTATGCTCTAATTGGTGTTTAGCAAAATGGTAGCTTTGATGGTTGGAATGTGACGTTGGTCTTGGAAGCTTGTGATTAATTTTGTTTTAACGTCTCTCATCAATTTGCACCACCTTGGTAGAAATGAGTTTGCGTCGTAGACAAGTGTGCATCCACCTCTGTGTGTCTAGGCTCCCGGACATTTACAAGGGGTCCTTTTGTAACAACTTGTTCCACATGGATAAAAGGTGAGAATCGTTAGCTCCTTATAAGTCTAAAGTAGTGGGCTACCAATAACTTTCACCACGGTTTTAAGTTGGATTCGAAGTTATTGGGGCAGTTCATTGCTTTGGGCTTTGGGGGTGTTACAAATGGTATTAGAACCTATCCTTGTACCATCGGGATGGTGAGGCAAACCTCATCGGGTATGATGAGTCTTTGAGAGGAGGTGTTTGTAACATCTTAGGCGAACCCCACATTGCCGATGACAAGGAGGAAGATTCTGGGTAGGCCTGACGAGGACGTCAGGAGTTTAAGTGGGGGAGTTTGTAACAACTCGTCCCACATGGATAGAAGGTGAGAATTGTTAGCTCCTTACAAGTCTCAAGTAGTGTGCTACCAATAACGTCCACCATGGTTTTTAAGTTGGATTCAAATTTATTGGGCCAATCCGTTGCTTTGGGCTTTGGGGGTGTTACACCTTTGGTTAAATAACCTGCTGACAGGTTTTTAAATCCATGACCTGCTGACAGGGTTAAGATTGCCTTTAATAGAAGAATGCCACCTCCATGCATAAGAATGCCTAGCAACTTGTCAGAAGGTCATGGATTTAGAAAACACTTGTCAGAAGGTCATTTAGCTAAATAACCCCATCTTCTATAACAAGTGGTTTATAAACAATCTGCATTAAACTCGGAGTTGAAGTTGCTTTCAGAAATTGTCTCATCTAGAATGTATGCATCAACTTAAAGGAAGATAAGTGAGAAGACCAGCTTACTGATGAGATAAGGAATTATTGACGATGATATAATGTTTCATTTTTCTAGATTTTATGGCGCCCGTTATTCTCCCAGAATCGGATAAAATGTACCATTAAATATTAAAACTAAACATGGGATTCTATATGGAAGGGAAGAAAAACATAAGTTCATTGATGGTCCTCAGCGCACCCTTCTTGCTATACAAACATGCATACTCTTTCTACTAGTGTTATCTTTTGGTGCTGTATTTGCAGCAGCTGTTTTAGAGGAGGATGTCTTCTGGAACATACGATCATCATAGAGCTGTCAAATGTTTCATCTTTTCCCTTTTTTGCAGCTTATGTTCTTATTTTTCTTCTCTCTTTATCGATATGTATAAATACATGCTAGCTTATATTCTCTCCTTCTGAATATATAACGGCTTGTTTATTGATAATATAATGATACGTTGATTTCTTTACTTACTATTTTATGACTTGCATCCATATCTGGTCGTGAATAGGATGGTTAACATGGTGAAATGCTTTTGGAACTGTAGGGTCATTATATGCTAGGGCTTGCACTAATACGAAGGGAAAAATATGCTGAAGGAATAAAAGCATTGGAAAGGGTAAGATTTACTTGCCATTTGTCTTTTGAATGTCTTGTTGATTAAATTTTAAAAGAACGGCTGTTACCTTCCACAGCGAAGCGAGTATGTTATATTTTCTTTCTGATGATTGCCTAGTGCATGAATCTAGCATGATTGCAAGTTCTAGCAAAGGTTTACTCTATCTTGATGTTGAGGCTGTGGTTTAGCTTATGTGAGAATATGTGGAACCCCGGATCACTCTCCAAAAGAGCCCTTGAGGAGAAAGGGGGAGGTTCCAACATATATACCGGAGAAATGGTCCAAGTCTAGCCAATGTAGGACTCCAACACGCCCCCTCCAACGAAGGCTAGATGGACACGAATTGTCCCATGGTGTCAAGAGGGGGCTAGCCAAAATGTTGAGTCCCTAGAGTGGCAGACTTTGGCTTTGATACCATGTTGTTTTCAGGGATTGTGTTTCTCATCTTATTAACAAGAAAGGTAACTACATTATATACAATATTTAAGTAACCTAAATAAAGAAAACCTAATATCCTAAGGCAAGAAAAGAAAACTCATAAAGACTATATCTAACGGAAGAGTTGCGTTTCGTCGATTTATCTTGAAGGGACAGTGATTTATTTAAACCAAACCAGACCAAACGGACTCATTACGTCCCACCTGGGGTGGGGTATAGGGAGGGTAAGATGTATCCCCTTTACCCGAAAGAGTAGATCAGTTGTTTTCATGAAGACCCTCAACTTGTTTTCACATCAACAATCTGTGTTGCATCATTGCTTGTAGTATTTTAAGAGTTAGTGTTTTCTCTACCCTTTGGTAGAATTAACATGTGTAAAGTGTAAACTGAGGAGCAATCAACCATAACGGTACTTATGTGTTAGACATGTATGATCTATGTTTGACAGCCATTTGCGTTGTCTGCAGTCTTTGGATCTTGGAAGAGGAGCAAACCCTAATAGTTATATGGTGGAGGAGATATGGCAGGAGCTAGCAAGAGCAAAGTATCAGGAATGGGAGCATGATTCTACCAAACGATCCTGGGATTTGCAAAACCTTAAGTATGTACTTTTATGCGTTTGATACTTGGGATAGGACAGAAAAAAACCTATCGTCCAACGTTTGATCAGCATTAGACTAGGACAGGAGGGGACTTATTTTTTTGTCCCACCAAAATAGGCGGAACAAAAATCTGGGACAAGGGGACACAATTTGTAAATTACTAAACTACCCATGTCAAATTAAAACCCTAAAAACTCACAATTCTTTCACCCGTCTACCTCACTCCCCTCCCATCTGCTTACCAAACGCACCCCAAGTATGTGTGCATCGGATGTTAGAAAGTGTTTTAGTTTACATGAGAATGTTGTTTCTTTTTTTTTTCATTGTTATTTGTCACTTTGTGCTTTAGAGAAAGTTGTGAGATAGCTCTTAAAGAAAAACATTTGTGCGATGTCACTCAAATGGAAGGCTTTACTGATGAAGTTACAGATTCTACTTCAGAACAATTAGAAGCTCTGAAATTAGTATTCAGCAAAGTTGCGGAGGTTGACACACCAATGGAGGTGAAATATTTTATTTTTGGGTTCTTATAGTTCATTGTAACAAAATACACGTTTTTATTCAACCTGTGTAATTTCAGATACCGGACTACCTATGCTGCAAAATCACACTTGATATTTTCCGTGATCCTGTCATTGCTCCTAGTGGTTTTACATATGAGAGGGCAGTCATCCTCGACCATCTCGAAAAGGTTTATCTTAGTACCAGTATTTCTTTTCTGTTGATCGTATTCTGGAATGTACATCAAGCTATTTGTTATAACCTCATTCTTTCCAAAAAAAAAGAGGTATGTTTTGACTTCAAACATGATGTGGATTCTGAGTTTTCAGGAAAAAACTTCATAACTACAATACGGCATTAAAGAATGATATAAATTACTCCCTCCATTCCAAAATAAATGTCAACAGTGAAAAAACACCCAGGTTTAGAATTATATAATTATTATACTTTTTAATTAACTAAATGACAATTTTACCCTTGCTAATAAAAAGATTAATAAATTTATCCGGCTTATAATTAAGGGTAGAATAGGAAAATAGGCACTTAGCTTAGAAAGTGGACAGTTATTTTGAGACAAACTAAAATAAAAAGTGGTCATTTGTTTTGAGACAAACTAAATAGAAACATGGACACTTTGTTTCTTTTTTTTTTGGTGGGATGGGGGTTGTTGGGGNTATTACAAACTGGAAATTGTTAAATTTGTTGCAGAACATGCTCATTTTGAATTCAAAAATCTGATCTCAATTAAAACTCTTTGTGGAACTGGCTGGTAATTCTTTGGATCTTGTTTTTCTGACATATGTGTTCGATAACCACCAAACAGGTGGGCAAGTTCGATCCAATCACGCGGGAAACTCTTCATCCATCCCAGTTGGTCCAGAACTTGGCATTGAAAGAAGCAGTGCAAGCATTTTTGGAAAAACATGGTTGGGCTTACAGGATGGACTGAAATATATGGTGTCGATTTGTTATGATATAATCTATTGTTCTTAGATCCATTTTTCCTTCTTTTGCGTTTGCACGAGTATTTTATATATTGGTGCAATCAATCTGTTCCAATTGTAATGCCCACCTCCCCAATTTGTACAGTATCATCATGTAGATTCTGGACGGTCCTTTTTCTATGCTAAAATTGCGAAACAGTTACTTTCATGATTGTACGGTTCATTAGCAAAACTTGCTATTATTAATCACGTGTGTCATGACTTAGAGGTTTTTTTACTAATTGCTGACCACTTACTGGGTTGAATACGCTTGTCTTGTAAGAAGTGAAGTTGTTTACCATACACTTTGATCGACAAATGATGATGACCGACTCGGTAAGGAAGGAAAGGCTCTCTTACTCTCGATCAAAGTTTATCTAGACTGCACTCTTACCCGGTTAGCGCTTATCCAATTTGGATTTATATTTATTCTTTTGCATGATTGGATGTAAATTTACCCTGATTGAAAGGGCATGTCTTATGTTTCAGCTACAGAAGAGAACTAGATACTTTTTAAAGGCACCTGGAGGGAAGATCAGAGACTTTTGAAAGTATGATGCTTACCATATTGGTAAATTTTCTACATTGGTCATCTCTGTGGTGAAGTATGCAATGTTATGGATAATGTTTATAGATTATGAACCAAACCAAACCAAAATGAGCACAATATGTCCCACTTGAAGGTGGGGTCTAATGTACGCAGACCAGAGTTCTACTCTAAAAAAAAAAGCATGGTGCTTAAAGAACATGAAAACATCCTAATAAACATTGAAGTAGCTTAGAGCAAACCAACCCAAACGAACCTAATGTGTCTCACACATAGGTAGGTTATGGGGTATGAATGTAGACTTTGCTTTGATTCCAAAGGATAATGAGGTTATTTTTGTGAAGACCCCTTGCTTGTAAAACAAAAATAAAGGAGACACATAAGAAAAGTAGCATAGGAAACAAATGGGAAGTAGCTACTGCAAGATGTCTATATAATCTTTCTAAAAAACATGGTATGCATTGTCGATTGAGGAAGGTTAAACCAAACCATACCAACCCGATGAATCTCGCTCTAAAGTAGGGCTTGGGGAGGATGAGATGTCCAAAAAGAGTAGAGCAGTTGTTTCTATGAAGACCTTTGGCTTGTGCAAAAGTGTGAGCAAGGTGGTAGAAGGTATAAAGATTAACAAATGGTAAACGAAGCATGAGAAAGAAAAAAGCAAGGGAAGTGAGGAAGGCAAAACAAATCAAGAGCAAATAGGGGCAAAAATACATCTCTAGCCTAAACTGTGAGCCCTCTACCCCACCCACTCAAATAAAAAACTCCCTTCAGCCCAACAACGCAAGCTACTAGTTCCATACCTAGTATGCTATCTTGGTCCTATTATTTCAACATCTTATAATACATCAGAATTCTGTTAAAAGAGTAACTACTTCATGAGGTTCCTATTCCTTTCCCGAGACACATATATGGAATACATAAGCTTTAAGCTTAGTGAGTATTTGTGGTTTCATGAATAAATAATTATTGTAATAATTGAGTAACAATTCAAGAAAACACTTGCCATGCATAAAACATTATTTTGAGATCTCACTTGTCACATGCAAGTATACCATACTTGCCTTGAGGTTTGCTAACCCCCTCAGGTCCATAAAGGCTGCCCCATAAGGTCTCTTTGCAAGACGTCCCTTCATTCTATATCCCGTACGTTGGATATTTATAATCATGCATAAAACTATCATGCATTATGTGTAAAACACATCATAACATGCCATCATACATATATCTTGAATATATAAATGCATCAACATTTTCATGTAAGGCAAACATGTCAAAACATCTTATCAAGTTTCTTCATAATGCATAAAATACATTTATATAGCATGTATGGGTCTCAGTAAAACTCATAAATACCCACCTTGATAATGCCTAGTTTTTCCCTTAATTCCTTTCTTCAAGCTTGATTATGTTTAAAGAGAGAGATTCCTTGCGACAACTCTGCACTTGAGCCACTCTACTTTCGAGTAAAAAAAAAGTTTACTTTTACCCCCTCTTCCAAAGGCTCCCTAAAATTGCACCATATCATCACAAATTGTTATTGGTGTTTTGGTAAATCACATCATAATTCATACAGTATAAAAGTTCATTAAATATATTGTAATGTGTACCATATATTATTGGATATAGTCATTTATTGGGGAAGTGGGTTGAATATAAACTTTTGAATTGATTAATCTTTTGGTACCATAAACCAATGTAGATTCTTGATAATATCCACTATTCCATTCCCAAGTAATCAGCAGTGGTTTCTGACATATTTGGGTGTTTTGGTTTTAGATTTTTGAGTATTCCCAGAGATGCTGCTGCTGTTTTATGCCATTTACACAAATAAGATGAAACATATCCACTCTCATTTTACAGTTTTGTTTGTATTTGCCAGTCTTAGTAATAATCCCATCACCTTCTCTTGGATTTATATGCCCAATGGTTATAGAGTATTGCATCATATGTCCCTCTCACCCACCCATTTGTGACTTGATGTTATTATGCTCAACAAAAAACACACTTTAACTGAACAAAATGAGTGCTGGTTGTTGGTTCCAATCTTTTCATTGTTTTCTTGTACAAATTTGTGGGTAGGAATTTGATTGATATATTGAACTTTAACTGTCATTTAGGAGGTGGTTTACAAATGCAAATTGGGTAAACATTAGCCGGGTAAGATGCGTGGTCGAGATGAGCACTAATCACTCATGGAGCGAAGGTTGTTTATCAAACGGTTGCCAGGTAAGTACTTATCGGCAATAGTGACTGTTGTTATTTAGCTTATCTTATTCACGATACATTCTCGATCATCAAATGGATTGTTGATGAGTGTCTCTTAAACGGTAAACGTTAACTGAGTAAGGGTCTTTTCCCTTACTTACCAGATAAGATTCTCGGTCTTTACTATGTCTTTTATCAAGTAAGATTCTTGGTCATTGTCATAAAAACAACATTTTTATTATTATGAAATGAAATAATTTAATTTGGTCCAAGTGAAATATCTGATTTTGAGATGGGATATTAAAAGCATATGCACTAAGTAACAAGAAGTGTGATGCATGGGTTAAAATTAAAAATACCAAGTGGATACATCATTTGTTGGCAATCAAAGAGTTAATGACACCTCTCTTGCATTGGAGATAAATCCACCCACAAATATCCAACAAAGAATCTTCATCATCAAATCAAATCAAAGTAAGTAAATATTAAACTTTTATTTGTTTACATATCTTTTTTAAGTAGATATTATTTGTTTTATTTTGATGAAGTTCTAATCAAGAAGGGATGAGACGAGATGAGACATGATAGGACAACATAAAAACTACAGTATCAGTATCAGGTATAGTAAGCAAGATCCTACAAAAGCCTCTTGGTCTGCTGTAGTCAGCCTCACGGTGTGCCTGACTGTCGAGTCTGTTGTTTCCACGACTTTCCCTATCTGATTCAGAAGGGAAGAACTTGTATCAGTACTTGTTGTTCAAACGCCACATTTAATTGAGATCCCAACACAAGTTCTAAGAGCATCTACGATGAAGGTTCTTATAAGAACATTTTTACACTTTTTGTTGTTACCTCACTTCTAACTCATCAAACAACTCACATAAAATGGTACTTCTTATAAAAACCTTCTTTTTGTAGGTCCCGTGTATTTTTTTTCAACATCAATAACTATTATAAGTATAATATTAATAATTATAAAGTCAATAAAATATATGAAAAAACTAGAAATTTCGTGGTAAGAAGCAACGTTATTGTATGAGAACTCAAAAGGGGGGTTAGGTTCTTAAAAAAACTCTTCACAACGATAGTTCTTGCAAACCATTTCATATTTTGCTTATCAGAACCTTGCATTAGATATATTCTAAGTGGCATAAAAATTGATTTTTTTTTGTTCCATCAAAATTAGATGAAACAAAAATTGAGATTGGGATAAATTTGTCAATTAACCTTTCACAACTTTTTTACTTGAATACCTCACTTTTGCTCATCTAATCTTTTTTTATACCAAATATACCCTTAGTAATAATAATAAATGAGATTTGAGATATTTAATTAGTGGTCAAGGTTTCTTTTAGCTACATAATTTGATAAATTAATGGGAAAAAAAATGATGGGAAAAAGAAAAGTAAAAATGGAAGTTAAGCTTTAACTTTGTTTTGTGTCAATGCTTTGATCCATCCAATTCCATTATGAGTCATGAGATTTGGACCACAATTTTATTTATTTGATGAAAAGATGCTTCTATTTCTATATCTATTTCTATGCCACATCACATCTTTTTTTACTCATTCGAGCAAACAATAACCATTCCTAAATTAACCACTTTTACACCTATTAACTTATATATATATATATATATATATATATATATATATATATATACACATATTAAATCATGAATTTAATATGTAAAAATTGTCTGATCTTGAAAGCATTTTCAACAGATTATCAAAATGAAGATTTAAGGGATTTTAATCAATGTTTTTTGCTCCAACAAAAGTAGGAGAAAAAGTATAATTTTTTTCAAATTTTGATAATTCTCCAAAATTGATTACCATGAAAGGAAAATAAATTTTTTATTATATTTCTACTAGTAAGAAAAACTTTGAAATTATATGTTTCCTTTTTCAAGTATATAAAATTTATATACGATAAATAAAATAAATAAACTCATACACTTATCTCACATTTAATGAGTTTTGAACCCCTGACTTCCTTGGAGGTCAAAGACCTTTTAGTTTAAAATTATATGTTTATGGGATAGAAATAATATTTTATTAAATGTATAGAATATTTTAATAATATAATCAATGTTATAATCTTCGAAATAAAAAAACATATTGTAATTGAATGTAGTTTTTTTTTTAATTTTGAACTGAATTTTTTTAAACAATCTGTATCAAGTATCAAACATTTATTTATGAGATAGGCTAAATACATCTCTTATATATTTTTAAATATACATACATACTAATTTCCTTTTTATATATATTAATATCAAGATTTTTTTTTTACATTTTAAATATATAATTTAACCTGATTTTAATATAAATAAGAATGTAATATTTATTATTTATTTGATCCAGAATAAATATTTATTCCATGGAAAGGGGGAATTGTGTGGACTGGATATGGATTACTGTAGATGATACCCTCACACTCTGGAATCAGGTTCTGACAAAATAACATACTGCCTACATGGAACATCATCCCTTCAAAATGCAAGCCATGACTCTGACCTCTCCAATTAAATAAATAAATAAATGTCTTTCCAACTCACAAAATGATGCGGTAGCACCTTCAAGAACGATATCTTTTAACCATTTACGAATATTTTCACATCTTTCTGATGTCTTTATGTTTCATCTGTTTTTAGGAAGAAATAAAAAAGCATTTTTGTCCTGTTCAAGACATGTCTTGTTCTAATATGATATCACACCAAATACGAAACAACAAGTTTTTCTACTGTTTTGTCCTGCATACCAAACGCAGACCCCATGTAATTTTAACCACCTCTTTTTTTGGATATGACCAAGTAATTACTGATATCAACAGAAACCCATGAGCCAAGTGGTTATGGTGATGAAAAGATTCATCAACGGAGCCAATGAAAGCATGAAAACTATGCATACACCCATGCCAAACAGGATAAAGGGTCATGGGGTTACTAACTGTTGTCAATCAAGACTTTCACAAAAAAGGAAGAGAGGCATCTTCAATGGATGGATAAATTCATCCAGCACAAAAGAGAGTGGCCTCCTCATTGATTATGGGCATCTTCTTCCTATTTTGATTCCCACTTTTCATCCATCAATTATTTTCAAGTGGTAACCAACAATTTTGGGTTTTTATTCCTTCCATGGCCATGGGGTCATGGCCCCAAATAAACATCAAGAAGCAAACTCATGTTCAAATATCCATCTCCACCATCTAAGGAAAAGGATATCAACTGGGAGTTTATAATAATTCAAGAAAATCATTTTCTTGAATGTAGACACAACATGTGATGCCTCATCAAGTAAGGTTCAAGTTACCTACACTCCATAACCATGTGCAGACTTAATGGACAAAAACTAATACAGCAAATATGAACTTGGTTGACTTGATTGTTAGTGAATAATTTAAAACCATCAACAGGGCATTTCATGTGCAGAATTTATTAGAAATAGTATTAAAAACAGAGAATATAAATAATAATAATATAGATATAGATATATAGTAATTATTCACAGTGACTATAATCTCAAGCACGGGACAAGAATTTACAAAATTGAGGTCTAAAAGACGGAACAAGGTTAACTATAATTCAAACCTGACATGAAGCGAATGAACCCTGCTATCGGATTTGTAATGACATAGAAGATGTGGAATTTACACGTCTTTTTTTGGGGAGAACCCATTGAACTCAGGCGGTGTGGGTAAGGTTGATGGCTCTGTTGAGCCTATCGAGTATGCCATTGGCTTTTCGCTTGGCTCTTGAAGTGCCATTTTGCGCGATTTGAGAGAGTGTGCCATAACTACTCTCTTCATCCCTCATCTCCTTCCATTTTGTTCTATCATAGTAACAGATGGTGTATAGAACAGCAATGCAATTCTCCTTGTTTCGGGCACAATTTGTTTCCTTTATTAAAGAAAGCAAGCAAGAAACAGCTCCAAGATCTCCCATTTCTTCAACAGCTTTTTGGTTGCTTGAAAGCATGGCAAGGATAGCCAATAACTCGTCCACATGAACCCGGTTTTTGATTTTATTCAATAGTGCTCTCACAGCACCATCCCTCACAGCTCTAGCTTTATTTTCATGGATGATACACAGATTAAAGATAGCAGAAGCAACATCCTTCATTGCCAATGGATGTCCCTCTTCCAGAAGATCAATGAGGGGTTTCAAAGCACCGGCTTTTCCGATTAGGGATTTATTGGAGTCAAGGGCCGATAAGGTGAAAAGGGTAGCAGCGGAATTGCTTTTGGTCTCAATTGTCCCAAATCTCAAAGCATCCAGCAGCAGAGGTACAACCATTGGTGTCTCTGCAACAAGCTTCTTGTTATTATCATGAATAGAAAGATTCAAAAGGGTGGTGATCAGATCTTCTTGAAGATCAGGGTGGATTTCGTTCTGAGACTTGCTTTGGCAAAATGGGGTTAGCAATTGAGGGATGGCGTCAAGAGATTCGCCAAATAATGCCCGAAAAGAAGGCATTCTCTTCGTCAATGACCGCAAAGTCCTAGCCGCTTCCTTCTGTTCAGACTGGGTGGATGACATTTTCTTGAGAAGAGATAGGAAAAGATCGCGATCGGCTTCTGTTAATCCATCTTCATCTGCATACTGAAGAGGGCCAGGAAATTGGACACCACGATTCTTGCACCATTGTGATATCATATCTCTAACCAAGTAATTTGGTGTTAGAATGGTGTGTGAAAGAACTTGTTGAGTCCGAGGGCATATCCTGTTCCCAGCTTTTAACCATTTTTGGATAAATGGCCTATCATATGTCTGCAAATTATCAGCAAAATAATCATAATTCCGAAGATTGAAACCAGTAAGCAAACAGAGATAAATCCACAATATTGAACATCAAACACATCCTAATCAATCCCTAAACCAATTGGCTGAATCATATAAACAAAATTGAAAATTGATAGGGAGAAACCCTAGTTCTGATTCTTCAACATAATAACTATTGAAATTTAGTCCAATTTCAATGTAGTCAAGATATTATGGTACAATACACGACAATCAACACGTCAACGAGAAGAACTAGTAAATTTTTATACAAAAATTGGAGTAATAATAAGGAATACTGAAAAAACAGTTGATGAGAGAAATTGAAATAAAAGAAGTACCTGACCAGTAGAGAGGATAACAGGATCTCTCATGAGTTCTTTAGAGAGAGGGCAACGAAATTCCTGAGGGCAAGAAGCCCAAAGTGACGTGGAACTTTCATTGTTATTATTATTGATTCTCTTGATAGATCGTTGTTTCCCTCCTTCTTTCAACTCCTTCAAAGCTTGCAAAGTCTGATTGGCTCTCTCAATAAATCCAAATCCATTTGGTTCTTCCTCTGACGACGAATCTTCAATGATCGCTTTAACAAGTCTCTGTAATTCCTTCTTCAACTCCGTCGTCGCCCTCGCCACCGCCACGCTCTGATCCCCTTCAAACACCCCACTTTTCGCCATCAATTACATAAACATACGACCGTCTTTCTCCAGATTCGACTTGTTTCAAGACGTAATTATCAGCAGAAGACGATGATGGTGTTGTTGGTGCAGTTGCCAAGAAAAATTACACACCGTAACACATAAAGACGGTGTGTGTCTTCTTCAGAAATTCAGAAGCACCAAAGAAGCATACGAGAGAGAGAGAGATAGAGAGAGAGAATGATGATGGAGGAGTGTAAGATGTACGAGTTACAGGCTTATAAGGATGAGTTTTGTAAGATTATGAAATGGAAATATTGGTCCCTATAAATTACGAATGTTACAAAATCAGTCCACCTTTTTAAAAACTGTTTCTTTTAAGACCCAATGTGTGTTTTAATAAACATATACATATGCACACACTAAAAAATCATATAGAAACGGTCTAAAGTTATATAGAGAGAAAGACTTTGGATCATGTGAAACAAGACTGTTTTCGTAAGACATGTGAGACAACTTTTTTACACTTGAAACTTCACAGCAAAACGTTGTGAAAGTAATCTTCACAGTATTTTTGTTGTGAATGTTCGACTTCTTTTTACCTTCTCAACATTTTGTTATGAAGTTTCAAGTGTAAAAAAGTTGTCTCACGAAAACATCCTTGTCTTACATGAACCCAACCCAACCCTATATGCATATATACACCATTGTTACATACTAAAATTTTACCCGATAAGTAAGTGAAAGTACCGACTAAAATAGTGATATATAAAGAAAAAAGGAAATATTTGGACTAAATATGAAGTGATTGAATTTTAGAGGGGGTGAGGTGGGGCCCATCGGAAGTAGAAGTGGCCCACTTGACACGAGATCAAATCCATGACCTTACAGCTGGCGTTGGGGTTACGCGTCGGGGACTATACTTGATTTCGACACCCTCACCCTCGCCTAAATGCTCCCTTTTTACATTTATTTTTCTTTTTCTTTTTTCTCTTTTCAAATATTATTTTCCACAAATCTAATTTTAACGAATATTCCACAAATTTTTATATATAAAAATAATATCTTTCGTTCGATAATTGTTTAAAAATTAAAAAAATAGGTAATTATTATATTTTTAATTAATTAAATAGTAATTTTGCTTTTAAAAATGTAATAATTTTACAGTGTTAATTAATCATCTTATTTTAAATGCTTACTGTTAAAAATAGATATTTGTTTTAATATGCAAGAAGAATTTCACAAGATATCTGGAAAGTGTGTGGTTATATAAACCACACAAATTTTCGGTTTCAAAAAAACTGTAAACTACTTATTTGGTAGGATAGGGATCGAATTTCATTACAATCATGTGTTTGGTTTAACGAAAAGTTTGGATTTTAGATCTTACAACCAATGGATTTAAAATCGTTAAGAGATTATGTCATTTCAAATTCAAATCTAATGTATTTCAATTGTTTCCATCATATCATATTTGTATCCCGTCTCTTTCATCAAATCTGTTATAATCTCTCTATCGTTTCTAAACAACGAACAAATTTTCATAGATAATTAAACTTCATTTTAGACCATACAAATCAAAGACTTTAACCACAAAATCAAAATCTCCCAAAAACATTCTATCAACAAGAAAAACTCTACCAAATAGTAAAAGACTAGAGTATGTGAGCCTTTAGTCTTCTTATAGGTCAAAGATTCAAATCTCACCAAAAATACAGAAAATATATAAGTTTATTTATTCTATTTATCGTATATAAATACTACATGATTAAAAAAAACAAGAAAAACTCTAAATTAATTAGAAAGTTAAATAAAGGGTAAAAATAGAAAGTTACACTATGGCCTTCTAACTTATTTGGGTTGGCCATATTACCCCTATGGGTATGGAACAAATCCCCAAAAAGTCCATTTTTTTGGTCAAGCAAATGGCTAACTTTCAAACCCACAGTCTTCTTTACATTGAGTGGTTGTATTTATTAAAGGCAAAATTTCTATTTTTGATATATTTCCCAATTTCGATTATATAACTATAAAAAAACACTGCCAAAATGACATACAACTGGAATCATAGTGCTTGATGACTTTGATTTTCATAAAACCATCAAGTTTATACAGACTTAGGAATAAGTCTGTGTTCAAATATTTGCCAGTAATAAACAGACATCTGATAAAATATTGTTTTTTTTCTTCTTTTTTTCAAAAACTGAGAAATTCAAAATCAGTGTTAATGCTGTTTTGTGATGAGATTTGACATATCTTTGAGCCAACGGAAATCAAATTAGACAACTAGCATGTAGGTTTATTCATAAGGAATAAGGCCTAATTGTATTACAATCATATAAAAGACTGCAAGTGTGGTCCATATGTTATCATACTATAAAAAATATTAAGTTAACCTAAAACCAGTATTCTAAAAGGCTCGATACGGTGCCATGGTAAGTCTTACTTTTTAGTTTTATTATATAACCTATTTTAAATTGTTCATTATCTTTGACTAACTGAGTAATAGTAGAAAATATGATATACAAATTTGTTGTCATAAGTCACGCAGTGAAAAACATCATGGGCTCGTCATGACTCTTAAAACTTAGACTTGACTTTGACATCACATCACAATTCAAGCCATCTAGAAACTTACTTATTGCCAAATAAAACAATTTAAAAATATGTGTAAAAAATAAAAGGTATAATGGTTTTAGACAAATCAAACCTAAGGGTGCAAAGTGTCAACTTTTGAAATAAAACAATCATCAAGCTTTTTCCCAAAGAAGGGGGGAAATTGAGAAAAAAAACAAACATAAGGGTAAAAAGTATCAAATTTTGAAACATTAGGTGGTAAAAGTGAAGAAAGTGGAATAGTGGAGGGGGGGAAAGGGGAAATGGAGGGTGGGATTGGATGTAGGCGGTGGAAAGTTGATCACGATGCAGCCGGGATCAGTGGGTAGTTGTATTGTAACAAAATAAGAATACATGTGCGTGAATTGAAAGGGGACACGTGTAAAGGTGGTTGCCTATTCAAACCTGTTTTTTTTTAAATAAATAATTTTTTAATTAAAATGGTTTTATAATATTTAATATCTATCAATAAATATTTTTAAGTCGATGAACTTGGCATCATTTGACTTCCCCAACAACCCTGCTTTCACTGAAACCTTCTCTTAAATTCACGATATTCAAAAGGTGTTGGCAACGTGTATTTTTATGTATCATATATATGTATGTTGTGTAATGTAGTGAAATTCACATTTACATTTGTATAATTAATACAACTCAATCTCAACCATCCATTTATTTGATGAATATGTAATTTCATAGAAAATTTTTGATTGTTTTCTAATATAAAGTATTGATCATAATTGATGAACTTTATTCATCTTCCATAAATATTTAAATCATAATAAATGAACTCTCATCATTTTCATAAATATTTTAATTTATTAGGTTGCATTGGTTGTACAAATGTGATAGATTGTATTTAAAATAAACTTTCTCTTTCTCTCTTTCTCTCTCTCTCTCTCTCTCTATATATATATATATAGGAGAGGTTCATGAGAAGTATTAAGTATTTGAGAAATAAAAATGTGATCTTAGTTTTTCACACGGTTAAAATTGGTTAAGAATTATGGCTTTGACTGATCAAACAAAAAATAGAGGGGTAATTTCACAACTTTTATAAATAGACGACAAACAAGTGTATATGTGAACTCAAGGTGCATATGTAAATCAATTAATTAATTCATATGTAAATTACACGAGTTCACCTATGAATATATATAGTTCATATGTGAATCATATGAGTTCATATATGCGAGTTCATATATGCATTTGTTCAGGGACGGTCCTAAGATTTTTGATGTCCTATGCGAAAATAATAAAAAAATGTCCCTAATCCTATTTTTTAAGCCAATGAAACAACGAAACATGCGATTTTTTAAAGAGTTTAGAACCTATTCAAGCTAAATATCTCATCCCGATGTTGAATTTTATTAATTATAATTAAAAAAATACGATGTAGGACATAAAAACCAAAACCCCAGATACAAAATATAAAATGATAAATCATGGATTAAGATCGTGTTTCCTTCTTTTCCAGTTTTTCCTTTTCCAAAATTGAAATTAGCAAAATAGAAACTTTATTTCAATATATGAAATTTTAAAAACAAGGAAAACTATAATTAGTTTTTAACTAAAATAGTAAATTACATCCAAACTTTTATTATAGTAAGCAAATTGTAAAACTTAAAATTTACAGGTCTAACGACTAAAGACTAAATGATTATCTATTAGCAGCTTTAATAAGTTTAATGAAACTAACAACTTATTCACTCAATTATGTATGACTGTTTCGTAGTGGCTTAATAATACATAAAGTAACTTATCCAATAAGCTTCTAGGGGGAGCTTTATATAGAAAGCCAATTTTTTTTTCCAAACATGTCCCTTCCAACTAAAAAAACTCTCCGAAACAAAAACTCTTCCAACTTATACAAACAGATTAATTCACACAGACAACTTTATACAAACAAAAACTTTTCCAACTTTCCAACTTTTTCCAACGATGTGCATTAAGTATTCATTACTACTAGGCCTTTGGCCTATTTTTATCGTCAAAAGTTCAGTTGTCCAATTCTCAAATTGTTAAACTCAAAACTAGTAACAAATGACAATTTGATGCCCCTTTAGGCTTTGATGCCCTATGCGGCCGCACGAGCTGCACGTGGCCAGGTTGGCCCTGCATTTGTTTTGTCATCTATTTGTAAAACTTATTAAACTACACATCTATCTTTCGCATGTCATGTAAGGAATTTTTTGGTGTTTCACAGTCAAGAACGTAAATCTTGACCAAATGAAATGTTAAGTCACTTTTCTATTTCTCAAATACTTACAACTTCTTAAATGAAATTATGGCTACATATACATATATATATATATATATATATATATGTGTGTGTGTGTGTAGAAAACTAAAGAGAATAAACTACTCGTTTTTAATAAAAAAAATTAATTAAATAATTGATTATATTAAAGATAATTTTTTTAAAAAACTAAGATAAATTTATGAGTTTTCAAAGTCTGATTCATTTATATGGAAGAGAATGTCATGTGTTTCCAATAACACTTTAAGTTTGCGTTATTATTGTTTACAAAATGAGTAAATAGGCACATTCGATGAATTAATTCCACTAAAATCTAATCAGAATAAGCGTTTACCGAATTTGGAACTTTATCATCTGAAAGGTGAAACATTCTTTGACATGTCACGTTGGATGACTCGATTACGTTGAAGTCTAATCAGAATCAACAACCAGCCCCCCAAACTGGAAGTTATCTCTACTTTTTCTTCTATGGCCAGTGAAAAGAGATAACAATTAGTTAGTTGATTCCCAGCTCATTTGCTCGCTATATTCTTTTGGGATCAAAAATTGAAGATGATGTCAGTCCACCTAAGACATCAGTTACCGATCATGTTCGTACAAATTAGGGTGAGAACTTTAATGACGATGGAGTATAAGGCAATATAACGCACCTATGAGGTAACTTCATATAACTATTCGTTCGCCTAACAGTTATGGTGATTGAGATTACGCCAATATAAGTTGTACTAATCAAATTGAGTATACATTGCATGTAATACACGATGATTCATTCGACTTGACAGAGGCGTTAACCCCGATCCATAGTTCTAAGCGGCTAAGAGCTATGCAAAAAGAAATAGAAGCTCTTATGAAGAACTATACCAGCGAGCCGATCAACCAACATCGGAGCAACAAGTTGGATTATTCTTTAAATGTTTAACGAGTTGAGATTTTTCAAGCCGCACTAATGGGTTGGGTTGTTCAAATGTTTACACCTCAGTCAACCCAACCTATGTCCAACACTATATGTAGAAAAAGTCACACCTATCCTCTAGAAAATGAAACTTTATCTGATTTTTTTGGAGCGAGCGTTTTGTGTAAACCTCACAGACTAAGAAAACTTAAAAGGAGTCGATATCATGGTAAAAGAAAGTTAGGTAAATTTGCATTTGTTTTGAAAAACCAGTTATATGATTATCTAAATCTGATTATTTTGATTTTAAAATTAAAAAAAATTGAATTAAAAATTAATTATTCCAATTTAAATTTATTATAATCAGTATTTAAAAAAAAAAAGCTTTTATTGCAACTTTGTGATGAAAAAATAGGTTGAAAAATTAATTAATAATAAATGTGGTATATTAAAACATAGGTTTTCTCGAAATAAATTCCATTCTAGAAGTATTTATTACCGCTTTGATTTCAAATCTTTATTATCACCAAAATAATGCTTATAAAGTTGTAATATTTGGTCAAATACTTAATTAAAATTTATCTGTTTTCTAGATGACATTATACCTATTAGATGGTTAAAAGTGTTGCACCAATCTTAAATCAGTTATATTTCAGCTGTTTCTTTTGGAAAAAAGTCTAATAAAATTAATGGATTTTAGTGTTTGGAATGATTAAGTCCCTAGATATTCCAAGATATGTTAAATAATTTCTTAGACTTTCTAAAACCTGTTAGATACATTCTTATGACTTATATAACTGATTAATGTGATAAAATATTGAAAAAAGGTATGGAAAAAAGCAAATGAACTTTCATATTTTGAACGATTAAGTTTCTAAACATTTTTTTAACAAAAAAAATACTTACATCTATAAAATGAAACAGATGCACCATATTACTGATTAAATTTATTTTAATTAAAAATAAAATATATTTCATATATAATTTCTCAAATTAAAAAAAATAAAAGAAAGATTTAAAAAAGAATACTGATGAAATTTATTTTAAAAATAAAATTTATTGCGTTGGTGATTTTTCAAATTAAAAAATAAAAAATAAAAAATAATTTGATTAAATTACTGATGAATTAACGATAAAATTTCACAAATTCATAATTAATTAAAATTTATTGCTATTGTTCATTGGTATATGTGTATGGATTACTTATATTTAATTGATGGCTAAATTGACCACTGTCAGGTACTCTAACACAGTAACATGTTAGTAAGTGTGAAGAATCGTGTTTGAAGCTTGTCGGTGATATCATTTCACCGACGAATTAGCGATGAATTTTTAATTAATTATATATTTAGCTAACTTTTATTGTTAATCCATCATAATTTAATTAAATTATTTTCTATTTCTTTTAATCTAAAAATCACCAGGGAATATATTTTATTTTTAATTAAAATAAATTTAATCAGTAATTTTAAAATAAAATTAATTTGAAAAATCACTGACATAATTTATTTTATTTTTAATTAAAATAAATTTCATCAATAATATTTTTTAAATATAAGTAACTTTTATTGTATATTTGTTTCAAAAAATGTTTAGGGACTTAATTGTTCAAAATATGAAAGTCTATTAGCTTTTTTCAAACTTTTTTCATTATTTTATCATATTAACTAGTTGTATAGGTCATAAAAATACATCTAACATGTTTTAGAAAGTCCAAGAAATTATTTAACAGGTTTTGGAATATCCAATGACTTATTTGTTCCAAAAAGTTGTCCAATGACTTAATTATTCCAAATACTAAAGTCAATTGAGTTTTTCTAGACTTTTCCCATTTCTTTTTTATACATGTTGGAATCTCGTTTCTCTACTCCTGAATGACTGTTTAGAGATTAAATATGAAGATTCCACGTATTCTAACATGATATATGTGACAAGTCCACTAATCTAGGGATTCGTCACTTTGAACATTCTGTACTCGTTTATCGCTATCCAAAATTGTAAGACAATTTGTGCCCGTCTAGCCTTTGTTGTAGGGGGTGTATTGGAGTCTCACATTAGCTAACTTGGATCATTGCTCTTCTATAAATCTTCATTCTCTCCCGAATACAACTCTTTTGAAAAATAAATTCAGGATTCCACATATTCTAACAATAACAGCTCTTTTAACCTTTTTTTTCACGATGACTTAATCATGTCATATTTCACAAAAACATTTTAACTTATTTCTTGAATTTATTAAAAAAAATTGATAAGCAATATGCTATATTTTTTTAAATCTATTTCACATGGTTTATTGCATAGTCTTTTGTATTTTAATTTTGCTTATTATTTTTTTTTCCAGTAATTTTATATTATTATCTAGTTTATTCATCAACAACGGATTTTTCAATAAAATAACATAACTGTTGAAGATGGTTTAATAATTTATTCAGAAATGATTCAATTTCTATGTAAAAGAATTGTATTTTGTGCAGTTACATATCTCATAGCACACACACATGTAATTAATGATTGTTTTTATATTATTTTAATTCAATATCTATATACTTTTAGTTTTTAAATCTAATTTTTTTTAATACTTTTTGACAAAAAAAAAAATTGCATTAAATATCTAAGAAAATAACGCTTTTTCTTTTAGTTTTCAAATTAAAAAAAAAATAGTTTTAATAAAATAAAAAAGATTGTAGCACATTTATATCATATAATTTTTATAAACAATAAACGCTTATTTACTTTTTGATTTAATAATAATAATAATAATTAATTTTTATGTTTGAGGGGATCTGATTCTTAGAATAAAGTCTCAAACTTTTGGCTCTATACTTTGTGTTTTTGTTTTATATTTTATATTTTACCCTCAAACCAATATCCAAAACATCCCAAATTTTCCACAAGAAGCCAACACACCTTACCCCACAATATTCCTTTTGTTGCTATTCATTATTCCTCTTTTCTGGATTGAAAACCCGATTCTTTATTTTGATATAAGAGATTAATTAAGCCGAAGATGTCAGATATCATAACTTTAAAAAGGTGAAAACGGGATTGTTTGAGAGTAGGTTATGAGTCAATTTGATTTACGAATAAGTTATCGTCTCACATGGTATTTGAGGTGAAATGAAATTGGTTGAATGCAGTTAACGATTAAAGTAAATACATTGTATGCAAGTTTTGTCTATCTTATCTTATCTTAATAGTACCTTTATAAGATAATATAATGCTTAAGTGTTAAGCAACAAGTAAAAGTAATTAAAGATAAGAGAAAGATACCCAATTATGCAAACAAAGATAAAGTTAAAATAACGACTTGGTATTTTTCGATTCTTTTAGTCACTGAATTTATAGTAAATGACTAGAAGTCTTTTAACGGTGAATATATATATATATATATATATATATAGAGAGAGAGAGAGAGAGAGAGACTTAAGATCATATGAGATTAGCTTGTTTTCATTAGACTTGTGAAACAACCTTTATACAATTGAAACTTCATAGTAGAACACTGTGAATATAGTTTTCACAATGTTTTTATTGTGAATGTTCAATTTTTTTTTTACTTTCACAACGTTTTACTATGAAGTTTCAAGTGTAAAATTGTGGTCTTACGGTTCTCACAAAACAGGTTGGTCTCACGTGAATCTAACCATATATATATATATATATATATATATGTGTGTGTGTGTGTGTGTGGGTGAGTGTCACACACACACACACACACACACGCAATGAGAGGTTCATTTGAGAAGTAAAGAAATATACCTAGCTCTTCATACAATCAAGATTGTTCAAGAATTACGACTTTGACTGGTCAAACGAAAAATAAGCAGCAAATAAGTGCACATGTGAACCCATAAATAACACTAAACCTTTACTGCAAAACACCGTGAAGGTAACCTTCACAATGTTATGCTGTGAATGTTCGTAGTTCTTTTACCTTCATAATATTTTACTATAAAGTTTTAAATGTTATTTTATAGTCTTCCATTTATAATGAAAATAGAAAAAAAAATATATATATATATATATATATTTGGTGGAATATGGGCTGCTAATTATAAATAAAATATTAAGAATTGTGTTGGGTAGGATTTCACAATTAAGGCTATAAATTAATTTATTGTCGTTTTGGACCAAGTTGACTTACTTTATATCTAATCGATTGGATTTTTCTAATAACGCGCAAACCCCAAAAGATTTGGGTTTTTTATTTATTTCATCATTTTTTTATATATTAGAAGCGTATTCGTGCAATGCAGTGAGATACATCGTTTTTTTAATATGTCATTTTATTCTTTATCTCAGTCGATGTTATAATATGACTTTATGTAATTTTGAGAAAGCGATGATGTTAAAAATTTGACAAAAATATATCGATATTAGTATCAAATTAACTATTTGAAATTCCTCATTTTTTTGTGTAATTTTTTAATCCAATTTTTTTATAATTTAATTTATGTACAATAACGAAGTAATTTATATTTGGTTTAATAATATAATTTTTTATAAAGATAATAATTATTTATTTTGTTGGAACTCGATA